>NW_026622875.1:910000-1213690 GCF_023065955.2 Ursus arctos
GTGGTAGCTACACTTGTGGTGAGCCTAGCATAACATACAGAGATGTTTAGTTACTATGTTGTATACCCGAAACTAATGTAACATTGTTTGTCAACTATACTCAAATAAAAAAAATTAAGTAAGTTTTAAAGATTTTTGTGGATAGTAATCTTAAGTAATTTCAGCCATTTTAAAATATACATCAGAAAGATCTAGTTAATGAATATATTTTAATGAAGAATTAATACTAGAACAATTGATTGACTTGTTCAGTGGCTTCATTCTGCATTCAGTTGCATTCATTTGTTTCCTTCCTGTGTCTAGAAGTGGGAGACCAACACAATGAGGTTGAATGAAGCAACATGTATATTTTAAAGGTTTGCCAATCTTCATAATTGGTGGTTACCTTTATGTTTCAAGAATAAGCAAGAAATATGAAGAATACCCGGTGAAATCCCTTCTGTGCTGAATTATTTCCACATGACTTTCTGATTCCAAAATTAATTGGTGTGATAATTTTTAATTCCATAATTGATCAGTGTGATAACACCCAAAATATATTTATTTGTGTCTGTTATGTTGAATAAAGGAACATGAGAATATTTCAAGATCAAAGGACTTGCTTTGATGAGACTTATAACCTATGTTGGATATAAAATGAAAACATTGTACTTTATTGGATAAACAGTTTATAATGGCAATTCTAGATTTTTAAAAACATACATCAAAAATAGTCGCAAATTCAACTATCAGTTTATAACATCTTTTTATACTGCTTTGGCTGACGTTCTGACATATATCATCATTATTACAAGGGTGTAGTTTAGATTACAGAGCCATGTCTGAATAAATTCTTCAACACTTAATGCCTAAAAATCAGCCATATGTGTACATACTGGGCTCTTTCTAAACCTGTGCATCCCAACATGTAAAAATCTCTTTCTTTCTAGCTCTCTCTTTCTGTCTCTCACTTGCTATGTGATAAAGAAATTCTGATGAGAAAAATGGTGTCGATCTGGATTAAGATGAAAATTTTAGCAAAGTAGCTGGTGTGTTCTTCCAGAAACATCAAATGTTATATGCAGAGTTTGTAAACAATTGATTTTTTTCTTTTTTATACTCTTGGTCAGCCTAATGAAGAATAGAATGCTCAGACTGACTTCTAGCTGACTAATTATTTACCACACTCTTAATTTTTTAAAATTCACTGTTTTCAAACCACTTACAATTTTGTCTTTTTAATCTTGTATGCCTTTTATAAATCATATTTTGCCTTTGTTTTTATGAAAATGGCCCATATATTAGTTTCCCTTTTTACAGTTATAGGACTGATATCAGCTTATTTCTGGTGATGCCTGAAGCCATGATGCTGATCTTAGCCAAACTTGATTGAAATGAACTAACCAATGATTAATATAATCCTGTACCTACTAAGATCTGAGGCAGGTCACAGAGCAGCCTGAACCAGCTTGTCAACAGTTCATAGAAAGTGTACACATTCATGGGTTTTACATGGATTTAATTACGGTCTCCTGGTTTCTGTTATTGAGTATGGTCATGAGCCTGAAATTGGCTGTGTTACGAGAGGACCCTAAAAGTGCATCGTGCATGTTTCTTGGTGGCTGGAAGACAGAGCACATTCTGTGTAATTGAGATCAGGTCCTGGTAACTCAACTGAAGTCAGATTTCTCAGATATTTGTCTGTGCTCTATTTCTCTTGCTGTACCACGTTCTTTTTCTTTTTCTTTTTTAAATTTTTAGTGTAGTTGATACACAATATTGCATTAGTTTCAGGTGTACAACATAATTCAGTATCTCTGTATGTTATGCTATGCTTACTGCAAGTGTAGCTACCATCTGTCATCATACATGTTGTTACAATATCATTGACCGTATGCCCTACGATGTACCTTTTATTCTCATGACTTATTCATTCCATAGCTGGAAACTCTATCTCCCACTCCCCTTCACCTATTTTGCCCATCCCTCCAACTTCCTTGCCTCTGGCAATCATCAGTTTGTTCCCTGTATTTATAGGTCATTTTTAAATTAAATTCTTACATGAATATACCCTGTGGAGTCTCCTGAGTCTTTTCAATCAATTATCTGACTGTGTAATCATTGTCCCTTGTATTTAAGTAAAATTTAAAGAATAATTAACTATATGCCTTTCAGTTATTCTTCTGCTTAATAAATAACTCTATTTTTCTCAACTGTGCTGATGTTTATAAATCTAATTTTTTTGTGATAAATCCCTTAGAAATATCTGAAGACAAAACCTATTAAAGAAGATTTTCATTCTGCAGAGGGTGTTAACATCTATTGTAGTTGTCACCTTTGTATCAAGAGGTTTCAAGAAAGGATTGGAAGATTTGGAAGGATCAAATCATAAAACAGCTGAAAGATGAGGCTGGAGTCTTTGTTATAGTACAGCTAAGTCCTCATCACAAGTATTTTATATTGCCAGTTATGGTAAAGATTTTCATGATCTCAATACATTTTTGTTCTTTGTATCTTGTGAGATTGAGAAAAGAACATGATAAATACATCATCGATGGGTTGCTACATCCCAGATCAACAATCAGATAGTCACAGTGTTCTCCCAACTATGTGTTACCTTGGTACTATGGTACCAGGTAATATGTTGACTAGCGAAGTCAGCAACTACTGCCTTTCAGAGACACGGATGAGTCTGTACTTACTTACGGCAGCCCTCTACAGCTTACAGCCTGTGAATTTTACAGTGCATGCCTGTTTTACACGTCACAAGCTTGTGGCATAACAAAATGACATTTGAAGAAGAATAGTATGGGCTTAAGAAATGCTGGTACATTGGGCTGCTGGTAGTAGAAAGCTCTAGGTTTGTGGCCTCCTGGACAAAGACATATTTTTTTTTCTCTTTTTTTAATTAACATAAACTGTATTATCAGTTTCAGAGGTATAATTTGGTGATTCATCAGTTGTATATAACACCCAGTGCTCATTACTTCAAGTGCCCTCCTTAATGCCCATCACCCAATTACCCCACCCCCCACACCCCTCCCTTCCAGCAACCCTCAGTTTGTTTTCTGGAGTCAGGAGTCTGTTATGATTTTCCTCCTTCTCTTTTTCATCTTATTTTATGTTTCCTTCCCTTCCCCCATGTTCATCTGTTTTGTGTAAATTCCACATATGAGTGAAATCATATGGTATTTGTCTTTCTCTGACTGAGTGCACTTAGCAAAATACCCTCTGGTTCCATGGATGTCATTGCAAATGGCATGAGTTCATTCTTTTTGATGGCTGAGTAATATTCCATAGACATTGACTATGAATGAATATACGTTCATCTGTTGATAGATGTCTGGGCTCTTCCCATATTTTGGCTATTGCTGCTATGACATTGGAGTGAACATCCCCCTTAAATCACTATGGTTGTGTCCTTTGGATAAATACCTAGTAGTGCAGTTGCTGGATCATAGGGCAGCTCTATTTTTAACTTTTTGAGGAACCTCCATACATACTGTTTTCCAGAGTGGCTGTACCAGTTTGCATTCCCACCAACAGTGTGAGAGGGCTCCCCTTTCTCGGCATCCTTGTCAACACCTGTTGTTTCCTGAGTTGTTCATTTTAGGCATTCTGATTGTGTGAGGTGATATCTCATTGTGGTTTTGATTTGTATTTTCCTAATGCTGAGTGATGTTGAGCATTTTTTCATGTGTCTGTTGGCCATTTGTATGCCTTCTTCGGAGAAATGTCTCTTCATGTCTTCTGCCCATTTCTTGACTGTTTATTTGTTCTCTGGGTGTTGAGTTTGATAAGTTCTTTATAGATTTTGGATACTAGCCCTTTATTGGATAAGACATTTGCAAATATCTTCTCCCATTCCATAGGTTGACTTTTAATTTTGTTGGCTGCTTCCTTTGCTATGCAAAAACTTTTTATCTTGATGAAGTCCCAATAGTTCATTTTTGCTTTTGTTTCTCTTGCTTTTGGAGACATGTCTAGCAAGAAGTTGCTGAGGCTTATGTCAAAGAGGTTTTCTCCTGTGTTGTCCTCTAGGATTTTGATGGATTCCTGTCTCACATTTAGGTCTTCCATCCATTTTGAGTTTATTTTTGTTTATGGTATAAGAAAGTGGTCCACTTTCATTCTTCTGCATGTGGCTGTCCAATTTTTCCAACACCATTTGTTGAAGAGGCTTCTTTTTTCCATTGGATATTCTTTCTTACTTTGCAGAAGATTAGTTGATTATGGAGTTGAGGGTCCATTTCTGGGTTCTGTATTCTGATACCTTTCCTGCACTCCCATAGCACATTATTCATGACTCTGGACAATTATAGTTGATGCTAATACTAAAATAATAGATAAAATTTGTTGAATATTTACTATTTGTTAGGCAAAAAAGCATTATCTTTTAAAATTTAAATAGATTATTAAATAGGTAAATTTATTATATATGTAAGTGGTAGTGCTACCATTTTAATCAAGTTTTATCTGATTTTTAAGAACTTGATACACTACACCTATGTAAAAATTCCTATTATGAATTATTTTGAAATTGTCTTGACTCTCCCAGTAGACTGAAATAAACTAAAATCCTAGAGCAGAAGCTTATCTATTACAGTTGACCTCTAATTTCTAGACTATTGCCTGACAGATAGCTTACACTTAATAATTAATAAGTGAATGAAAGAATGATATAATTGATTTCAGCACTTCCAAAAAATTGAGTATTTCATTTGTAAGAGTTCATTTCAAAAGGGGTTACTTGTGGAAGCTTTAATTCTAACACTGAAGTATACACATTATTTTTGTGTTTTTTTCCAAATATAAAATTCCACATTAATATACAAAATGAAAGGTATTATCATAAGTAATCAATTTCTGACCCAAAAGATTTTTAAAACTGCTATTGAAACTAGGAATTATTTCAGTCACTAAACTGGAAGATTAGATAGGCAAGGAAGTAGGGAAGCTGGACAGTATATGTTTTGCAAAATTGAGGTCTTAACCATTTATGGTCATTGACACTTTTCAAAGGAAAAAAACAAAAACAGTTTCCAAAGCCTGTGTATATTCCAATTTGTGAAATTCCCTTCTACTCCACTAAATTTATCCTGAACTTTCAAATCTTCAAGTGGAATTTCTTCCTGTGCTCAGCTGTCGAGAAATTTGCAGTATGGCATTATACAGCTGTCAAATTCCACCCACGGGACCTGATTTGGCAGTTTATACAAGCAAAACTTCTACTGACACTAGGGACAGTTACCGTTTTTAGCATTTGTTGGAAATGAAGAAAAAGAATTGCTTCATTTGGAAAAAGCTTCTTAAAATTATTTTATACATAAAAAGAGAAAATATAAAAGGAATCAATTATGCTTTTCAAAATATATATAAAAAATCAAAACCCAGCACATATTTGTTTTAATTGCAAAAATTCATGAACATATTAAAGATTTTTTCATATTGTATCTTATTGTCCGGGCACAAATCAATACTTAATTTCTTATAACATGCTTTAATATCTAAGGTGTAGAGAGCCAAATGACAAAATTAAGAATCAAACAAATAAGACGAAAGTGTATGAACTCAATAAATTAAATGTGAGTCATGATACAAAACATGAATCAAAGCAATCACTTTTTAAATACAGTGAGGAGGAGGGGTTAAAGAAATGGAAGGCTAGAAAGTTATTGCAAGATTTTAAAAGGGAAATGGTCAATCAGCAACCTCATCAAGAAGTCTCTACTCAGGTGTATGACCAATATCTTTACATTTGAAATAACATAAACCAAGATTAGGAGGCTTAATGTTGACAACTGGGAAAAGAAGTTTTTAAGATGAAGTCTTCCCAGGTAAAGTCTCAATTCTGAAAACAAAATGGAGTGATTTTTTCACACGACAGTAGGGTTACAAAGTTGGTCTGAATAGAACTAGTTGATGGAAAGTGAGGAGTGTTAGGATTCTTCTCCCAACCTCCTCTCTCTTGGGGGAAGTAGTAGATTTAGCCCAAAACTGAAACGGAGCACGTCATATCTAAAGGCGCTAAATAATATATTGGGCAGTTTGCCCAGAATGAAAATGGACTGGCTGACATGGCACACTCCTCCCCTTCCTACCATAAAGGGGTGGTAGAAAGGGGCAGACTCCCTGCTTGCTCTTTGCCATCACCACATTCATCGAGACCTCCAGTGTAGACAGGGCACCTTCATTCCTAGAGCCAGTGGGCAACGTTTTCACCCAAAAAAATATGCTTAAATTATCTATAGATCAGTTAAAAATCATGTCCTTATAATTTGAACATAAATCCAAGAACTGCCAGACATTTGAAGAGAATCAGCAACAAAAAGCAAAGTCTCAAGAGTAAACACATAAAACTATATTGGAACGCATTGTCCCTGCTTCATCAATTCCCTTTACAATGTATAAAGTGGACCTGTGCATTCCCATGTCCCAAACCCTCTACTCTTGACCTGGATCCCAGCTCTTTGGCGTACTAGGAAATTTCACTCTTGAAAAGATCTCCTTTCCCTAATGAAGCATTAGTTTTCTCCCTCAGTTCCATTATTACCCTGCACAAACATGCAATGCTTTATTGTAAAATGAAACAGAGACCTCTGTGGATTTTTTTATCCCTGCATCTTCTAGGCAAGTACTAAGTTCCAGTGTAGAACCAAACTCCATGAAAGGTTTCCTGTTTTCTGGACATCCAGTCCAATCAGATTTTCAGTTCCACCACTTGTCCAAGGTCACCAATTAACTCTGCGTTACCAGACCCTAAAGCCAATTAGGACTTGGAAACTGGGAACCCTCTAGCTAAGCAGTGGACACCAAGCATATGCCCACAGAGAGAAGAGACAGGTGGCTGAGTAAATCATACCCTGTTCAGTCTGGCACTGTCCGCACACCTGCCTGGTGGTTGCAGGGGCAGCTGCAGCCCTTACTTCCTCCAAGAGAGCTACTCCCTCTGTCAGTCACTGTAGCTAGAGCACAAAAGGAGAGCTCGCACTTCTGGGAGGAAGGACTTGTTCGACATCCACACCTTCATGTGTTTGCTATTTAACAAGTAAAAATGTATCTGTATTCGAGCAGGTCATGTATGACAACAAGGATGTCATCCACAAAGATGGGATCACCAAAATGCAGCAGATGGCTTTCCAGAGAATGTCTGAGATTGCTACTCTGAAAAAGGGTATGATTATTTTGTAGAAGAGTAAGTTTTCAGCCCACAAAGCAGAAAATGAGAAAAAAATAAAACGAATGATATCAGTTAAAACAGCAAGTAATGGATGAAGTGATCAAAGTCCAAATAGATGAAAAATTAAACTTCCATCTAGGGAAGAGCAGCATTAAAAAAATATTGTATTCACTGAACAAAAGGAAGCTATGTGAAATGAGGACAGAAGAGGTAACTTTGCATCCCCAGTGAGACAGGAGGAATGCACCGAGGGTGCTGGCTTGAAAGCCTCAGAAGAACCATGCAAACCTTATAATATGAAAGATTCATCAGAGTCTGTATTTACATGCCTAACGGCAGCTCTGGGATTGTATTGGCCATGGATATTACTTTCCTACTTAAAGAATGTCTCCTTTCTTTTTACTAAAAGGTACGATATTGTCTTTTTGCCCCGATCTCAAAGTTTAGCCTTGCTTTTGATTTTACGTACATTGTTTACTTGGTGCAAATTATGGATATATAACCAGTGTAAAGATGCCATGAACTTCATAACATTCCCTTTGTCTTTTCTGTTTGGTTGACTTTTTAATGCTGAATGTTGCTGAACGATGTGCATTCTGCTGGACAATGAACTTTGCCTCACCCGTGGTGCACAGTAAAAGTAAATATTGTTTAATATCCACAATTTCAAATAATTCACATGTATAGGGTTTGGATGCTCCAATTAAAAGGCAAAATGCCTTTATTGCATGATATATTCACTCTAAATGAAATTTCCAAACCCTCTTTATCCGACCCGTAATATCAGCTATTCCCTCTCCCCACTTCTGGCTTCAGAATACGTTGTTTTCACTAGCTCATAGGTGGTTTTTCTCCCACTGCCCTAGGAAATCATGCATATGGTTACTTTTTATGTGCCCTCCAGAAAGATAAAATAATCATGTTTCCTAATGAAATACTGTAATGGAGAATTCTCTTTTACTTCTTTCAAAACACAAGATTTCTTTCTCTACCTTGCGCGTGATAATAGAGCTATATTTACTGCCCATTTGTGGAATTATCCACTAGAAAACTTGTTTTTCTTGCTAGATAGCTAGACAGAACATCAAAACTCTTACTGAACTACTCTACCTTACAAGGATTCAGATAATTTTAAACACTAGGCAATAGCACTGGGGAGGTGAAAGACAAAACATCCACAAAATTTTCAGATAACAACTTTGGTCCTAACATATGGGGAAGTAAGCCGTAGCTCGATATTCAAAATATATTTTTCTGGGCACGAATGAAAAAATCATTGTCAAATGCCTCAAACACTGTATCAAATGGCAAATAGGTTTGTACGTCCATTTCATCCTCTAGTCAGTCTTCATTCTTACTGAGGGCCCTTCTGCTACCTAACATTTCTCTTTCCCCACCCACTCACCACCCCCACCCCAATCAGTTCGACCTGCCTGAACGAATACCTTTTACAGTCTTACTGCTTCATTAACAAGCACTACATATTTGTATGTATGGTCCTTTATTAGAATCACTAATTTTTATTCTGGTGCTCGTTTTATTATCTCAGATTGGTCTCTAGCTTATATCTCGCAAAAGCGAAATCTGAATATATTCATTTTTTTCCCTCGAGTGCCTCTGTTGAGAAATCACAAGTTTGAGAAGACCTGAGTCAAACCAGAAATGTTATAGAAATATACATCTGAACGCCTTAAAACTAGACCCCTGATAATCAGGGGGTGTAATTGCTGTTACATAATAGTTGGGTGGGCAGGGAGGAAACAGTTTTTTTCTAGGTAATCCCTTGGGCACCTCTTAATATCCCTTTACCTGATTTTGGTGGTAAATAGGTAAGTTCAGCAGTCATGGCCTGAGAATGGCACAGTGGTCAACGGTTAGCACCCTCAGGGAAGAGAGTTTGAGGTTATCGCATCAGATAAGCCACTCAGATGCCACAGGTGCTCGCTGAGAATGAGGGGAATCTAAAATGAATACTAAAGGTAGAAGAAGGAAAGTCTAGTATTAACTGTGGTCTCAAGACCAGCTGCAATGACAGATCTTGTAGCTTGTCCCACTAAATTCTCATTTGTAAATTTCCCCCAGGCGGCGGGGGAGGGGGGCAGGAGGGCGGGGGAAGCCCGTTGGAATCCTACAGTTCTGATTCTAGAGGTGTTTATTAAAAAAAGAGAAGTGTGTCTAAGCAGCGTCAAGGAACTGCCATTGATGCTGTAATCCAGTCTCTAGGTTCTCCTTCAGTAATTAACCGGAATTATTCCCCCAGATTCTAGCATATTCCTTAGCTATTAGACCTTCCATGAATTTTCCTCAGCTGAAGAGAGATATTTCACTCTGAGTCACGCTCTTTTCCCGGGGCAAGACTATCCCCAATGACTGCTTGATGTGGACGGCGCAGAAAATTATCCTGTCAGAAATAAACACAGTTTTTCTCTATTTAATTTAGTGCATTAGCAACATACAAAGATAAGAGTTTAGGGTTTGAACTTGAAAAATATAGCCTATCTTCTTTTCCCAAAATTCAAAATCCGTGACCCCACAGAGTCCTTACAAAACAACCTGAGAAAATGTGAGGAAAATATCCAATGTAAAGATAAGTAACATTTTGAAAATATGAGTAAATTTTTACTCTAGAAACTATTAGGGAGTTTGCCTCTCTTCTCTCACAAGATTATCTTAATACACCCAGCCCTGATGGAAGCTCTGGAACAGAAATCAGTCATATATAACAGGTTTTGCTTTAACTGATATAATAGTAGCACTCAATAGATAGGCAATTTGCTCTATGTAGGACTATGCAAGATTAAAACAAAATGGAGATTTGATTTCGAATCTCACAGCTTTAGAAGTAGCATCAAATGTATGAAGAACAGCTGGGAAAAAATGCAATCAGATGAATTGAGCAAGAACAGTGCAGGAATACCAAGAAGTAATCTCATACATACTCAGCTGCCAATTAATGAGGGTGAAATTGCTTGGCCTGCTTTCCTAGGTTAAGACACAAAGAAATTGAGTTCCCAGTTAGGTAAGACACCCCACAGGCAGGCCAAAGCTGACAAGTGCAATGTGTCTTGAATGCAATGCAAAGTTAAAAATCAGTCTATATGAAATAATCCATTGATTAACCAGTTTTTCTTGTTCAGTAAAGATTTTAAGAAGGAGTATAAGGATATTGTTTACAACAACCAATGATTTTGAACCCTCCCCCTTATTTTAGTAAAATGTGATCTAACCTTATCATAAAGAAAAATAACATACAAAGAGAAGTCAAAGTGAAGAACAGCTCAACAAAATAAGTATTAACTGGGGTCATAAGTAAGTTGTTGATGATATTAAAAACAAAAACAAGGATAGAGCAGAAAACAATGATTTGTCACGTTACACTTCCTACTTTCTGTAATGATACGAAATATATTCCCTTGAAAAATTTATCATTCCTATACAAAGAAGATGTAATCAGTTGTACCCCCTTAATTTATGAATGTCATTCATAAATAAAAGATCCAAAGAAACCCTACAAAACAGAAAGTAGGAAGCATGGAAGCAACAAAGAATTTTGGCAAGAAAGGAGTGCTGCAATGTAAGCTGAGACAGAGTCGCAATCGCTGGCTGTTAGAGCTGGAATGGCCCCTAGAGATCATCTTGTCCACAGTCCTCAGGGTTTCTGTTAGACCTAAAGAGCTGAAGGATTTTCAAGGTGGCCCAATTACTAAGTGAAAGAAAGAACTAGAATCCTTATCTCTTGATTCCCAATCCCGTGCCCTGGTCTCACGTGACTGAAGGTCCAAACTGCTCCAGTTTTTCTGGGAAGTTTATAGAAAAGTGGAAAACATCTAACTCATGCAAAGTGCATCCGGTGAGTCCCTACAGAGTAGATACCTTACGTATTTCAATCCGATATTCTCTGTGTTTGCAACAGAGTTTCAGGAAGCAGCCACACACATATTCTAAGGGCCAATCTTAAGAATTTTAACAGGTAGTACCATGAATATATTTATTTTTAAATAGAATTTAAAGATTAACAGTGGTGTACTGTCAGCATATGCACAATGTATAAGGGATTTCTTAGTCTTCCCAAATACCCATTCTCTCTTCCTTCCTCTCTTTCCCTTACTTTGATTTTTAGTGGGGCACATTGCCTTGGAGCTGGTGATGCACCTTCTAGCCTCTCTTGTAGTTACGTGTAACCATATGATTAAATTCAATCCAAACAAACCGAGCAAAAGCAAAGTGTGCGACTTCTAAGTCACATTCTTAAAAACACAGCTAATTGCCTCACTCTTTCCCCTTCTCATTCTCTGAAAAAATGGATACCACAGGAACATCCCCTTTGACTGGAGAGATGACAGACATATATTACCAATGGCAGATGGGGTGCCTGGGTGACTCAGTCCGTTAAGTGTTGGACTCTTGGTTTTGGCTCAGGTCATGATCTCAGGGTCTTGAGACAGAGCCCCACATCGGGCTTGGCACTCAGCGGGGAGTCTTTTTGGGATTCTCTCTCTCCCTCCCTTTCTCCCTCACTCTCACTTGCTCTCTTTCAAATAAATAAATAAAATCTTTTAAAAAAGAATGGCAGATATTCTTTTTTTTAAAGATTTAATTTATTTATTTGAGAGAGAGAGAGAGACTGTCAGGGGCAGGGGGGAGGAGCAGATGGAGAGGATAGAGGGAGAGACTTTCAAGCAGACTCCCCGCTGAGCATAGAACCCCATGTGGGCCTCAATCTCATGACCTTGAGGTCATGACCTGAGCCGAAACCAGGAGTCAGAGACCCAACCGGCTGAGCCACCCAGGCACCCCAAGAATGGCAGATATTCTTTTAAGCTAGGCCACTATGGATAATAGGGAAGTGTATTATGAGAATTTTTAAAGTTCCTTTGTCAACCAGGAAGGTGTAAAGATTCAACATTTAATTTTAAACATAGATACATATACTTTTAGATAAATGTAATAAATCATATATATTTTTTATCTAAGTGTGATACATGATTTTTTTGCTTTTAAAAATGTCTTTAAAAAGGATCTAAGCCGCAGATTTGTATAAAAAAGGTAATTCCATGAATCGTGAGGAATTCTAGTTGGAAACTCAGGGTTACTTCACTGACAAGAGCAAATCTAAATACTTTGAGGAGTGACCTCAACACTGAAATTGAAGTGCCCCAGAAATTTTGATTAAGCGATACCTGAGGTCCAGGAACTCAGCAATGTCCTCACTGGGATCCATTTTTTCAGTTCACAGAACTCAAATAAAGATGTTGCTGCTTCAAAAGACTCAAAGGATCCAAAATAATCAGTCATTTGGGATCGTTCAACCAAACGCATCAAAGGTACTTTGCCGTTTTTCCCTGTTTCACCTGTGGGAATATTGCTTCTAAGTTTAGGTAATGATGTTGTCACATGGAGAACTTAGAATGGCATCAATAAAAATCTGCTAACACTTATTTTTAGAAGGAAAGGGAATGATTTATAAGTTTCTTCCTGCTTTTGAGTCATGTCATGAATCACTGTGTATGCCAGATCTGTTCTGTTTCACTTCATGCCTCCTTCTTCCATAATCACGCCCACAGACAGCAGCTGAGCCGAAGATGTGAATCCATATCTCTATATTAAATTATAGTCAAACGTTTTATAAAATTTTGCATGTCAGATTATCTAGATGAGATCAGTGACTTTTCATGTTGTAAATTATGAGGAATTATTAATATCTGGAATAGTAGCTTAGACTGATTTTAAAATGTGCTGATGAATTTTCTTAAAATATATGGAACAGAAAGCATAACTGAGATATACTGTAAAGAAAAAGAGAGAGAGAGAGAGTCTCTCAGGGCAGTAGATTGATTTTGATAGAGTCATTGGACTGCTAGATTCTTTTTAAAAATGAAAAGGGTGGCAGTGCCTGTATTTTTTTTCCTCTCCTTTCCTTTTTTTTTCCTTTCCTTTCCTTTCCTTTCCTTTCCTTTCCTTTCCTTTCCCTTCCTCTTCTCTTCTCTTCTTTCTTTTTTACTGCTATGGTACTAAGAACATGTGCTTACTAAAAATGATGTAAATCCTGTGCTGAAAAATACAAAATTTATATGTGAAATCTTACAGAATTTTTAGAATTCTTGTAGAATTATCAGTAACAATCTTGTGAAATTTTTGTTGTGATTAAATGAGTTAAGTTATACACAGATTTTACTTGTGCATGGACCACTGTACATTTTATTCTCAATTGTATGTCATATTATTTCTCTTATTAACAGAATTGTTATCACATGACATTACTCAATCTGAACAATTCTAAAAACAATGTACATGTTCCCCAATGTCTGGAAAATGTTTCATTAATTTCACTAAATCCTTTCCCACTTATTTAAGGCTTATGATTAGGGGCTCTGTGAAGTATAAAGGTCTGTCTAAGCCATTTCTTCAACTGCAGTGGATTCCCCATCTCACATTTAAGAGGAGAGTTGGTTGCATATACTTAGTCTTCTCCTGTGTATTCTCTTTGCTCCTCCGGAGCCATTATCTATTTAGTCTCTGCCTTTCTCTGCTTTGGTTATTTTCTAGGAGGCCAAACTCTGAGGACTGTATCAGCAGTGTTCCCTTGTCATCTATCTTTTGGCTGAAATTAATCAAAAGGGAATTATCACCAAGAGAGTGGAGAAAGAGAGAAGAGAGAGGTCATGTTATTTATTCCTCAACTCTGCCCATTCCAGAATATCCTTTCTCTGGAATATTTGGATTATCTCATATTTGATCACATGTGCTGTCGTACCCAGTTCAGAGACACAGATACCCTTAAGTGGCAGGTCACATTACTTTGAGAACGCACTCTGCAATGTAAACACTAAATGTACACTCTATTTTTTTGCTTTTAGTCTAAGCTTACCCCCCAAATGGAGTGTTGGCCATATATCAAGTTGACTCTTTACTCTGGAAAGGGAAATACTCAGAACTTCTGCCTCTAAACTGACTTTCCTATTTCCTGGGGAACCAAAGGGCTACTACAGTTTTCTAGTTAAGAGTGAGGTTAATGAATCCACATGAAAGATTGTCTCAGTATATCTCACAAATAGTTCTGTGGGACTGTAGAAGTAAGTTGCAGTTATTTTCTCATTCCAAAATGTATAATGAGGAGATATACTTATTCACTGAGAGAAAACTCACAAGAGTAGTCAAGGCTGATTTTGTAGACAGGGCCAAATAGAACTGCCTCCCATCTCTCCCAAAATAATAACCAAAAACATCACTATATATTTGAGAAGACTGCAGAGGTTAGTGCTCTTACCAAAAATCTGAATGATGCTAGGGTAATAATTCCCATCATATCCCTATTTAATATGCTTATTTGATCAGTGCAAAAATCAGCTGGGTCTTAGATAATAACTGTGGGTTATCGTAAGCTTATTCAGGTGGTGACACTAATCACAACCTGGTTCCAGACATGGCATCATATCTATGGCAAATCAACACATCCCCTGTTTTTTAGCCTTTGAACTAGCAAAGGCTTTCAATTCAATTCAAAAGCTGAGACACATCTTCCAACTGTTAGGCTATTAGAATCTTGATTACAAGGAGACAAATGGACTCTAGTAGGACTATACTCAGGCCTCTAGGCATTCTCTGACTGCCTTTTGTTATTCTTCCCCCATTAGAGCATACCAGTACATCAAGGGGCAGGATGAGATAAAAGAACGTGGAATGCTGGTAGAAGGACTGTGGGAATATCATCTTAGACTTCAAGACAAAGGACAGAAGTGAAGATTGTAACAATAATTATTTAATATCTCCTGCTTTTTCCTGCTACCTTACATGAAATCTACTGGTGATGACTGAATTAAAATCCCCCTGCAAAAATATAGAGGTTGGTGAGATTTTTATATTTCCTCTGATTGCTTGACCTGAGTTTTTTTCTATCTGCACAAAAGATAAGCACAGATTTTTGCCATTCAAATCCATATTCCCCTACTTTCTTACTTGTTCTGTGCCCTGGGAAGTTCTCTGTAAACTTTATCATCCAGACTCCTTTTTCCCTCTGACGTATGGTTGGCTTTGACCAATGGGAGACACAAGAATGAGATCAGAAAGAAGGAGGTGGAGGTCGTAATATCTCCCCCCGACCGCCACATCCTTCTGTATGATTTGCTCTTCTACAAATGCCCATGTCTACCATTGAGTAGCTCCTCTCTCATTGATACAGCTCATTCTAGACAGTTACCACCCAGGCTAAAGTATAGGGAGAGGGACTACTGTTAAAGGTATTTGGATATTTCTGATCCTAGATGCTTCAGTATTATTGTTGGTTCTCTTAACCTTGTACAACAGATCAACCTTGACGGCCAGGTGTCTGACTGATACATTATTTGGGTAGTACAAAACAGCATTTCATTTAGAGGCTATAGATTATAATATTCAAGGAGTTTTTGAGGAGTGTCAGATAAAATAGAGCATCAAACGGTATAGAGATGGTATTTTTGAAGAAATACTTAAAAATATACGAAATGGTTCTCATTCTCAAATCTAAGAAAATATGAGAAATGAATATAAAGCTAATATAAAGTTTGCCAATATCATCGCCAGTATAATTCTAATTACTTAAAAAAAAACCCAACAGGGAAATGTTAGGATATATTTTATGAAATAAATCAGTAAATAGAAAAAAGTAGTAACTAAAGAAAATAAAACAGAAAAGCCTAATTTCTAATAGGTTATAAGGGCTTTATATGAATTTTTAATAAATTTAGATGATGCACTATTAATCCAGTGTCTTTAAAAACTATGATTCTTCTTCATAAATATGCCATAAAACTCTGATAATACTATGCGTATCTATATGATAGCCTCACGACCTGGAAAATAAAACAGACACATGATTTTCCCCTTTACCCTCATCAAAGGTACTAATTCTATCATATTTATTTTTCTGATACATAAGGGTAATTAAACTAATATGATAATTTCCTCTTTTCTATAAGATTCTAGAGAACAATTGTGCTGAAACATTCATGTGTGTGTAGCTACTTGAGGGAGCTAGTCCAAAATGCTACTTCCTGGACTTCACCCAGCAGAGTCTGGTTAATGGATCCTGATATGTGGCCAGAAAAATCTGCCTTATTAAAATCGTGTGATTTAAAAACACAGAAGTCCTATACAGAGAGTGCGGAAGTCCTATCCCATTCAACACCAACAGATACTTGGCTTATTAATTACCCGCACATAGTAAAAATGGCTAATAAGTCTTATTGTTGTTCCAGCACTTAAGCAATAATAAAAAATAACAAGCCCTGTAAAGATAGCAAATCAAATGTCCAGAAAATAGAATTTTAAAAATGGTCATAAGATTCTAAGAGTGGGTAAAAAGAAGACATAAATGAGGTAAGAAGGAAAAAAAAATGAGATATAGACATCTAATACTTATAAATTTTAAGAACTGGAGATGGTCTCTCTTTGGTATCTTAGGTGTACATTCAAGTACAAACCATATTCATATAGCCACACCCCAGACTGTTGCTTAGTTTCCACAATTTACTATCTGGAGAAGCAGGATCACCAAATTTAAAATATTTTGGTATACAGAAATTTCCAGCATAATCTGCCCCTGAAAATATTTATTTTGCTTTTCCGAAGATGAGTGACAACTTTTTGTTTTGTCAGCATTTTAACTTAGGAGTTATAAAAAATAGCTACAATAAAACAATAACACTGCTATTGCCTCCTTAGCTGTTTAAAAGACATTTCATGTACTCTGTTCCTTTTGAGGTTTATATACACTGGCTTTTTAACCACTTGCCTGTACATAATAAAAATAATTATTATAAATAAGTCATTGTTGTGTCAACAGTTAAGCAATAATAAAAAACAACAAGACAAACTAACAAAAAAAATGTAGGGGAGACAACAATGGTTCAGTATTTAGTCATTCATCATTTCTTTCTAATTTTGTGAAAAAGATACATACTATGTCTTCATACAAATAGTTCTTTATAATTAATTTTTTCAATGGGATTGAAGGAAGGTTTCCACCTGCAGAATAGTGGTAACAAAATGGCTAATGAAATTATTCTGAAAAATATTGTACACTTTACAGAGTTGTTTATCTTTCCAATCTTGTCAGAGACCCTACAGTTTGTAGATTGCTTTTGTTTATTTTGTGCACTCATAGGCTGTCAAGAACAAGGATAAAGTAATCTTTTTTAAAAAGTTTTATCATATAGTCACTTGATTCCGGACATAGAATATGGAAGACACAGGTCTAACTGCTTAGTCTGGGTGACAATTGGCAGAGACGTAAAGCAAAACACAAAAGTTTGATAATTCCCATCTCTGAACATAGAGGACAGAGGAAAGAGTTGGAATGATTCAGTGAGATAAATTAAGAAAATAATTGTTGAGGAGTAGTCTTTATATTAATTTGCAAGAACAAATAGAAAGTAAAGATAAATAAGGAGGACATAGCTTCTGGAGGGAAGTAAATTGTACAAACAACACAAAGCCAGGTAGAAAATAAAAGAGATACAGGAAACACTTTTAAAGAATGACAATATTATAAATAGTTACCAGGAGAGAACATACATTAGATTACTTTTAATTCTCTTTCTGATTATTTCAACTAAAGAGAGAATAAAATAATCTGCTAATGAATTGCAGAGACAGTAGAGCTTCTATTGAAGTGAATGTTTATTATGCACATTTATCTCTATGACAAACTTCCCCAAACTCAGAGTCTTCAAACTATGAGACATTATGTCTCATGATTCTGTGGGTCAAGAGTGTATTCAGGGTTCTGCTTTACATAGTTTGTCTTGGCCGTGAGGAGGCTGAATTCAACTTGAAACCTGACTGGAGCTGGGTGTCCAGGAGGGCCTCATGCCCTTGACGGGCAGTTGAAGCTGACTGTGTGCCCTGATTCCCTGGTCTCTCTTCTCTAGCGGTATAGATGGTCATCTAGTAGAAGCTACCAGACCTCGTACAAGCTATATGTTTCTTCCACAAAGTTTGAAATAATGTAAATCCAAATTTTATTACAAAATTTATCTGTAATTGCATAAACTAAAAATTGGCAAGCAAATAATTGGAAGGTGCACCTTTCAGCTAGAAAACATAATGTAGTACCCAAACTATGTAAATTTCATTTGAAACAGGTCGCTGTTTCTATAAATCAGAATTTTTGCCATGATTTTAACAAATATTTTTCTTATTTTAATATTCCTCCTTCTAATTTAGATGTGATAATCCACTATGCAAAAAGTCAAATGACCGCCATTATATGAGAGAACATCTGTGACAAAATAGATACTTTTAGTAAAATAAAAACTTTAATAAATTAATATAATAAATTAACAAAAATAGGCTGCAATGGATTAAGACTTAGGAGCTCTAGAAATCCCTTTTCCCACCTTTCTATACATATTTTAGATATTCCTGTGGGAAACTTCGACTTGAAACTGACTTGAAATTTGACTAGAAACTAACCTATGTTCCTATCGTACAAGTGAACACCTGAGCTAGAACAGTAAGAAAAAATCGGATCCTCAATCCGGTTAGCCAGTGTTAGCATGAGAATATTCCATTTCCAAAATTTCCTAAGATTGTTTTATTATGCAAGTAAAGTTGAGTGTATAAGAAATAAGACCCATGCAAAGAATGTAAGCTTCAGGAATAAATAAACAAATAAACCAACAATAAATGAATTCCATTTCTTGGGTCAATGCACTGGGGAAGAATGAGTTACCAATTCAGAAACAGGCACACAATGGAAGATTGGATCCAGTGGCCAGGTCAACCTTGTGTGTTCAGGTGATGCACTGGCCAGAGATAACTTCACTTTTGATTTTTTTTAATTCTAAAAATAAGAACCCTGTATCAGTCAAGGCACAATCGAAGAGAATTTCCCCCTAATGTTCTATCTACCACCATGTCTGTTGTGAAGCAGAATAGATCCTCTAAACCCGACTGCAAGATCACCCTACCTTGGAACCAAAGGTAAGAGATTTCTGAGGATATATAAGGAGGAGGTAACATGACTTTTTGGTCCATTAAACCCAAGTAAATCTCCCTGTTTTCTTTATGAAAATATTATTTTTGAATGAGCAATTTGATCAGTATACTTGAGACAGTTTATACAGTAGTCAAAGAATAGCATCTCAAGTTATGCTAAGGAAATTAGCTATTATCTTGATGGTGGTAGGGAGTCATTGAAAATTCTAAGAAGAAAAATGACATGATTTAGAAGCAGTGTGAAAAAATAATCACAAAATAGTCTGGATAAAAATCCATTGCAGAAGTTAAGGAGAAATAGAAAAGTTTGGATGAAGGTGTTAACAGAGGAGATACAGAAGGAATGAAACCAACACAGATTACTAATATGATAGAATAGAAAGGATTCAACAATTTATTGAATTAGAAAAGAGTGAGAGAAGAGAAGTTGGATTTGTTAGATGTGGATGAAAGTAGCATTAATCAGGATGCATAATACAGGAGGAAAACTGGTTTTGGGGAAAATGAACCCACCTTGGGATGTAATGAATACGTTGAAAGGAAAATAAGATGTCTTGTTAATATCCTTAGCAACAACAACAAAAAAATTAGTTTTCTTTTAAATAAAATAACATTGAAATAAAAGATTATGATCCTTGCACAGTTTCTTTAATGTTTATTGTGGAAAAAGGAATTTATTCAAATAAACACCTAGTGATTACACACTATGTGTTTTCAATGATTTATTTCTCCATCATTATAAGTTTGGCATGATTTCACTTGATTATAAGAAATTACTGAGATTCTCTACCTTATTTGTTTCTACAAATCTGGAAAAATAAGTTGGTAATTCTAAGAGTTGTTTTTCTGAACATAACTATGAATCTTATTTCTTCTACAAACTAAAAACTATTGAAAAAATAAATTTACTCATAAATTTGTTCTCTAAGTATTCCACTGAATATGACCTCATTGATCTTGTTTTAAATAGGCTTACCAGTATACAAAATGCATAATTATCCTGGCTAGTCAAGAAGAATCTCACAGACTGCCATACAAAAGAAGTGATAAAAATAGGGAATTTAAGAAAATTACCTGACATGGAAATGAAGAGGAAAAATAAGAGGATTCTGGTAAATAGCCAAAAAGAGTCATGTATATTTTGCAACCTATCTTTTAGTAACTGGACATATAAAATGTTGTTTGATTTTCTCAAGGTAAAATTTTATTATAGTAATATTCTTATAATTAAAAGATAAGGCAAATTTACTGTATTTCTCATATACATTTTATACTTTCTACATGAGAATGTAACTTAATTGAAGTTTGCACTTCAGGTTTCAAGCGTACATTACAATTCATTTGGATTGTGAACCACCATTTTGTATGAATCACATTTTGGTAAATTCTACTAAATTTAAATATATATAAACACATGAAATATTTGCAGCAACAAATCTTCAAATTATATCTTTAGAACTTCAGGGGTGCCTGGGTGGCGCAGTCGTTAAGCGTCTGCCTTCAGCTCAGGGCGTGATCCCGGCGTTCTGGGATCGAGCTCCACATCAGGCTCTTCCACTGGGAGCCTGCTTCTTCCTCTCCCACTCCCCCTGCTTGTGTTCCCTCTCTCGCTGGCTGTCTCTCTGTCAAATAAATAAATAAATAAAATCTTTAAAAAAAAAAAAGAATTTCAAAACCATCTGTTCTCAGGTGTGCACTACTTTAAACATTTTTTGTGTACGATTATTTTTCAAAGATTTAATACAGTCTTTGGAAATATCCAAAAAAGGGTTTGATACTGTTTAACACATCGTGGGTAGCTGCCGTAAATAACAGTGTACAAGGTCCAATGGTTGCTTCCTCCACAGATGAATGCTTTAATAAGAAAATGATGCTTTATGTGAGCTCCTAGGATGGAAATTATATACAAAAAACTACTGAGAAAGAGTGATGAAGCTGACACAGGACAGGTGTGCTGACACAGTAGAAAAAGAGAGGTAAGGTTTAGTTCCATGTAGGGGAAAGGGGTACAAAACTCAGAAGTGAATGGAAATATGGGGTGAATGAAGAATTCACCTTAGCTAGGGCTTAGAGTGTGAAGAGAACGGAATCAAAATATGAAAGAAAAGAATTGAGAAGGAATAAGATATTGGAAAACCTTGTAAAACAGTACATGGGTTTGATTTTTGTCAAAATGGCAATAGAAGGTCCTCCAAAAGTTTTAAGGAGGGGAAAGTATTTTCAAAATTTCTAGCAGTAAAATAACTCTTGACTGCGGTGTGAAAGACAACTGGACACAAATAAAAAATTGGAGATAGACAGTGGACAGAGACCCCTAGTGGACAGAAAACACGAGTTAGTGGCAGTGGTGGCAGAGAGAAAAGTAAATGAATTAAATAAAACAGAAATCAAAATAAAAGCAAAGCAGGATCAATAAATAGTTGTGAGGTTTAAAGATGGGAGCTTTTATTCTGGGTTTCTGCCTGTCACAGTACAATAAGAACATTTCTTTCATACAGGATATTTTCCCATATGTTAAAAATTACAACAAACTTACCCTTGAGCCCTATCCTCACCCTAGAAAGAAAGAAACAACTCCTCAAGAAAACCAACCTACTCACAGTTTTCTCTAATATTGAAACAGATCAATGAAAAATGAAAATATGTACTCTACTCACCAGTTATTACAAGGAAACCCAATAACCCAATAAGAAAAAATGCAGACCAAAAAGAGTGGGAAACTATATTTAAAATGCTCAAAGAAGAAACTGTCAATCAAGAATCCTATATCTAGAAAATAAAAACTTTCCTAGATAAATAAAAACTGAATTTGTTGGTAGCAAAATCGCCTTACATGAAATACCAAAGGAAGCCCTACAGGCAGAAAGCAAGTGATCCCACTATTATATATATTCTGAGAGGATTATTGATTATTGAGGATGATTGATTACATTTGTCTAAATTCATGAAATTCTACACTTAATATTTATACCTTCAGTAATGCAGATGAACTGCAAAAATAGAAATTAAAAAAACCAAATAATATAATAGCTATATTTTATGGTTGCTATGAAAATTGAATAATTAACTACATATAAATAAAAAACTAATGATGTACTATATGTTGGCTAACTGAACATAATAATAAAAAAATCATTTTGTAGACTAATTAAAACACAGTAAACAGACATATTTTAAATGAAAAAGGAAAAATTCATTCTATTTACATTTTTCAAAATTTGGGCTTGAACTTAGAATAAAGTGAAAATGAATTATTTTCAAATAAAATCACAAATGAGAGAGGAGAAATAATAACCAACACCACAGAAATACATACAATTAGAATATTATGACAAACTAAATGCCAACAAATTGGACAACCTGGAAGAAATGGATAAATTCCTAGAAACATATACATTACCAAAATTGAAACAGGAAGAAATAAAAAACTTGAACAGACTAATAGGCAGCAAAGAAATTAAATCAATAATAAAAAATCCATCAAAAACAAAAGTCCAGGAACAGATGGCTTCACAGGTGGATTCTACCAAACATTTAAAGAAGAGTTAATACCTATTCTTCTCAAACTATTTCAAAAAATAGAAAAGGAAGGAAAATTTCCAAATTCATTTTATGAGACATTACCTTGATATCAAAACCAGAGAAAGACTCCACTAAAAGAGAGAACTACAGGCCACTATCCCTGATGAACATGGATACAGAAATCTTAATAAAATACTAGCAAACCAAATCCAAGATTACATTAAAAGAATCATTCACCATGATCAAGTGGGATTTATTCCTGAGTTGCAAAGGGTGACTCAATATTGGCAAATCAATCAATATTATATACCACATTAATAATAGAAAATAATTAATGAAAGGATAAAAACCATGTTATCATTTCAATAGATGTGGAAAAAGCATTTGACAAAGTACAGTATCTATCCATGATAAAGACCCTCAACAAAGTAGGTTTAAAGGGAACATTCCTCAACATAATAAAGGCCATATATGAAAACCCCACAGCTAACATCATACTCAGTGGGGAAAAACTGAGAGCTTTTCCTCCACGGTGAGGAATGAGACAAGGACGTCCACTCTCACCACTGTTCTTTAACACAGCACTGGAAGTCCCAGCCTCAGCAATCAGACAACACAAAGAAATAAAAGGAATCCAACTCATCAAGGAAGAAGTCAAGCTTTCACTATTTGTAGATGACATGATACTCTATGTAGAAAACCCAAAAGACTCCACCAAAAAATTCCCAGAACTGATACATGAATTCAGTAAAGTTGCAGGATACAAAATCAATGTACAGAAATCTGTGGCATTTCTATACACCAATAATGAATAAGCAGAGAGAAATGAAGGAATCCATCCCGTTTACAAGTGCACCAAAAACCATAAGATACCTAAGAATAAACCTAACCAAAGAGATGAAAGAACTGTACTCTGAAAACTATAAAGCACTGATGAAATAAATCAGAGGACACGAAGAAATGGAAAGACATTCCATGCTCATGGATCAGAAAATCAAATATTGTTAAATTGTCTATAATACCCAAATCAATGTACACATTTAATAAAATCCTCATCAAAATACCACCAGCATTTTTCACAGAGCTAGAACAAACAATCCTAAAATTTGTAGGGAACCACAAAAGACCCCAAATAGCCAAAGCAGTCTTGCAAAAGCTGAAAGCATCATAATTCTGGCCTTTAAGCTATATTACAAAGCTGTAGTGATCAAGAGAGTATGGTAGTGGCACAAAAATAGACACATAGATCAATGGAACAGAATAGAAAACACAGAAATGGGGGCACCTGGGTGGCTCAGTCGTTAAACATCTGCCTTCGGCTCAGGGCATGATCCCTGAAAAAGTCAGATAAAAAAGTGGTATGTATGCATATATAATGGAATATTACTCAGTCACAAACAAGAATGAAATCTTGTTAGCAACAATGTGGATAGAGCTAGAGAGTACTATGACAAGCGAAATAAATCAGGCAGAGAGAGACAAATACCATATGGTTCCACTCATGTGTGAAATTTAAGAAATAAAACAAATGAGCCGAGGGAGGGGAAAAAAGAGAAAGAGAGAGGCAAACCAAGAAACAGACTCTTACCTATAGAGAACAAACTGGTGGTTACCAGAGGGGAGGTTGGTGGGGGGATGGGTGAAATAGGTGATGGGGATTAAGGAGTGCACTTGTGATGAACACTGGGTGTTATATGGAAGTGTTGAAGCACTAAATTTTACACCTGAAATTAATATTATGCTCTGTTAACTAACTGGAATTTAAATAAAAACTTTTAGAAAAGAATTATTTTTCCTGAAGGCAAAAAACTATCAAAAAGTAAAATCATCTAGAAATTCTAGTCAAATATATAGACAGCATAATTTTATTAGGCTATGTCTATTCTCTCTTCCCCTCTCTTCCTCTTAGTATTCCATTTCCTAGTCAAGAATAGTCACTGTAGAAATGCTAAATGCAGGGCACCTGGGTGGCGCAGTCCTTAAGCATCTGCCTTCGACTCAGGGCGTGATCCCAGCGTTATGGGTTCGAGCCCCACATCAGGCTCCTCCGCTAGGAGCCTGCTTCTTCCTCTCCCACTCCCCCTGCTTGTGTTCCCTCTCTCGCTGGCTGTCTCTGTCAAATAAATAAAATCTTAAAAAAAAAAAAAAAAGAAAAGAAATGCTAAATGCATTATTAATGCTTCATTATCCCTAAATAAGTCTATTGTACAATAAAGTAATTATATCAATTCCAATTTTAAGCCTTCTTAATAAATCCAAACTCTGTAAACACTGTTACTTCTGAAAGTGGTCTTTTTTTATAGAGTTGATGTCATCAACACTGTTTTTAAGCGTAAAACAAATTTTCATATCTACATTTAAGAATATCTCTGTTGAAAGCAATTACATGTCTAAATTTTTTGTGGTAGTTTAGGTTTTTATTTTATTTTTATTTTTTTAATTTATTATTTATTTTTTTATTATTATGTTCAATGAGCCAGCATATAGTACATCATTAGTTTTTGATGTAGTGTTCAATGATTCATTAGTTGCATATAACACCCAGTGTCTAAGTTTTACAAGAAATACTACATATAGATGTACAGATGCCTCATAACAAGAACACCTATTAAAGGGATTACATTATGTCACCATTATATTAGATATTTACTTTAAATTTTATAGACTACACTATGAAGACAAAGATTACCTGCAAATTACCAAGATGGAATAAATATTTTAGATATTTCATGGCAAAAAGTATGATCATAATAACAAAATTATTTTGTAAGAGAATAAGAAATATATTTAACCCTACACTGTCTTAATAAAAAGCCAAATCAGTCACTTGAATGTCAGCTTTATTTTGAACTTTACCAACTACCATCTTTTTAGATTATAGTGAAAAATACCTTTTCATTGTTTGGCCATATCTTTACGGACAAAACTGAAAAGGCTACTAGGAAGTGAAAATGCCTATCGAAAAGCCTTCAGAAAATACTCTTAGACACTTGTATTAGTAGGGAGATCAGAGGTAATCCTCTTGCATGCAGTAGTATTTTATTACTACTTCTAGTAAAAATAATAAAATAGAAGATAATAAAAAAGATTTAATTCATATAAAATGATAGGGCACACGGAACAACAAAATTCTCTGGGTCTGATACAGTGTTTTGAACTTCATTAGTACCATTCAAACAAACTCAGTATCTACAGATTCTAAAGAAGAAAAAGAAATACTGTTGTCAGTAACAATTAGCCATTTACAGTCTCTTCAAAACAGAGTTCCATGACAGGTGGAAAATTACCAATGAATTTTCAGCAGATCGTGAACATCTGCTCAATGCTAAAGGTTTAAAAATTAACTGAAGCAATGAAAAATATTTCTGAAGTCTCAGATAAAAATAATTTTGCAAAGATTCTTTTATTTCTTTCACAAAACCTAAAAAAAAAAAATCAGTGTTCAGTTTAAGAGTTATCAGGGCAATAGTAAGTAATTAAGATATCAAATCACAATTAATTATAAATTAGCCAAAGTCATTCTTCCTGTAAATGGAATAAAAAATTGACTACAGAAATCACTTCCGCAGCTTTTGAGACAGGTTTGAGAAATCAAAACATTAATCCCCATGAATTAACAATGTTTCTTCAATTGACACCTCAGACCTAAAGTCATTTGTGGTTTACTTGTGCTCCTGCATTACTCGTCCCCTACGTCTCACTCGTTAAGAGCGTTATTGGATGGTCTACAGGAGACTAATCTCTTCAAATACTCTTTTGCAGGTAACAGCTGCTCTGACAATCCAAACAGCTGTGGAAAGCATGAACAATTGTCATCACGCTGGGGTAATGAGAGTTTACAGCAATGTTCTAGAGAGTTACCAGCTGCGTCTTTGGGTGTCATAAGCTTCTCAAGTTTTCTGATCTCTCTTCATCACCAACCATTTTCTTATCATTTGATCTCATTTATAAGATGCTCTTTACTATGAATTCCTCTGAATTACAAGAGTTTTTAAAAATTGTCTTATATAGAATTGCAAAGAGGCAGAACATGCTATATTTTTCTAGTGTTCTTCTCAAGATAAGATCTCTAAATATGACAATCAAGACATTTTGAAATGCAAAATGCGGAACAGGAGTTTGGCTCAAGACATAAACATATACACACACACACAAGAACTTTTTGTTTAGTATACATTTTTCATAATCTCTCAGACATTCAAAGGCAATATTAGACGGTGGTAGCTTCTTGCACATCTTTCCACCCCATATTTACTTTTCACTCAATTTAGGTGTTAGAAACCTTCTCATCTCTATGTACAAATTTACATGTTTGGGTAATGTTGAAATCTACCATACCCACTTATGTTGCTCTTGCAATTATTTGAACTAAATTTTATCTATGTTTCTTTAGTGCTTCTATTGTTTCATTTCTGTTCAAAGCCAATAGAAATATATCATGTTGACTGAGTCACAATACTAGGTCCTGTATTAGGCATTTAGATTGTGTACGTCTTGCATCATATAAGTAATCAACATAAATAACTATCACGTAGCGCGACTTCCCAAGGTGAGAGGAGGAAGTAGAGAGTCACATTGTCATTCAATTACAGTCTCCTTTGAGGTCCTTTGCGGTTGTCACAGGTGAAGTACATTATAGTAATAAAACTTAATGACATAAGGAACAGATACTTTTTCAATAGTAAAGGACACTCTGTTCTTTGCAGCAAAACATCTAAAGCACTATTTTGGTTACCAAAGATAAACAGGAATCCAGTAGACATTTGGGTATCTCCTTTCGATATTCCAGGAAAACTCTCATTCAGTTCCTGATACTGAAATCATGTTTAGTCAAATTCTAGAGTATCAGTCAGGATGGAAGACTGAAAATCTATGGGCAATGAAGGGAGGAAGGGGGGAGGGTAGGCGAGGAATTGAGCAGTACAGAAAGAGAACTACAATAAAGTCCTACAGAAAGATGGAGTGAGAGGAATACAGTTTGTAGAGGTAAAGGGAGAAGTGGAAGGCTGTGTCTTCAGGCACAAAGTTCATTTTTAACATTTTATCCCCATTGGCCTGCAACAGTATTTATTTTGCGATTTTTTATGACAAATTAATCAACATTAATTGAATTTTTCTGTTGCAGTGAGAAAATATTCCAACTTCATGATTTTGCAGCCTGTCACTCGGTAACTAAGCGTCTGTGTACACCAGGAACTCAGAACCTAGGTGAGAAGTACAGTGTTTGATATCACAGAAGCTTATTAAACGGATCTGTAAGTTCAATAAAAATTTCTAGTGTCAGTATTTGAGCAAAATTAGAGTCCTCTAGTGTAGTATAATATACAAATTTGATAGATATATCAAATAAAAAAGATTTAAGTGAATTTGGGGTATGTTCTAGTTAGTGATTCAAGGTATAATTCATTTGTGTCTATTGTTGAAGCTTAGATTTTAGATGCATTAATGTAATTGCAGTATCGGTTTAGGTTTAGCACAAAAATAGTAAAAATAATGAGTTATTTGCATTATTGAACACCTATCAAAATAAAGTATCTTTAACTTTTTATTGGGAGTATCAGCATTCCCAGTTTACAAATGAAGCTATACTCTTTTTTTTTAGATTTTATTTATTTGTGTGAGACAGAGAGTGTGTGTGTGCACAAGCAGGGGGAGCAGCAGGCAAAGGGAGAAGCAGGCTCCCCGCTGAGCAATGACCCCCCCCCTCCCCCATGTGGGGCTCCATCCCAGGACCCCGGGATCATGACCTGAGCCAAAGGCAGGCGCTTAATCAACTGAGCTACCCTGGTGTCCCGAGGCTATGCTCTTATTAGCTAGTTATCACAGAAGAGTATTCAGAAGCCTCTGTTTATAAGACCCTTTACATTTTAAAAGGGAATAAAATAATTCAAACAAGGATAGCTTCTATCCCAGGCATTTGTCACTACATCCTTCCAGTTATTATATCATTATCCTGCATCATTCACCAAAGAACATTATTCTACATGTGAAATTGAGTGATGCACTGAAATGACAAAGTTTTAATCTTCACTAAAATTTTAAAAGACATACAGCTATATTTGGCTGAGGAAGCTGCCACTGATTCATTTATAGATTTTTCCCCGAACTGCAGTAATGTTGCAGCCTTTCTTCCCAGCCTATCATACATTATAAAAGAACAGTGCTTCAATTAATTCAATTTCCAGTAGAAGGATCTGGAAATAACATTACTTGAACAGGATGTGGTTTAGTCAGTTAAGGGAAAAATGACCTTTTAAAATTCAAAAATAAAATATTCTTTCTATTTAAGATAAAAGCAATCTAATGATGGCATGTATAGTGAAATGTTACATCCATTTAGAAGCCAACATATTAAGTGTCTTAAGCATGGAAATTAGAGTGCACTGGTCCCAGTGGCAATGGTGCATTCAGCAGCAGACAAAACCTATGCTAGCTCTATATTCATAATTGACAATGAAAAAAGAATACATTTCTCCATTCTTCTGATTTGAATGCCATACACCTTTACTCCACAGGTGCATATTGATTCCATTCGTGTATATTGTCCATCATTTTTAAGCACGGAAGAATTTTCATTTTCTAAATTAGATGTAGAGCTTGCTTTCTATGTATTTAAAACCAATTCAGAGAAAGAGGTTTTTATGTGAGTTTGTTGTAACACAAAAGAGTATCACAGAGCTCAGGGAGTGAGACACTAATGTCAGCCAGAGGAGCTTGGAAAACATAAATCAGTGGACAGAAACCTTTTATTGGCAGTTGGTGGCTATGTATGAACATTAATATAAAGATTAGAGGGATAAAAACATTTCAGGGTAGGCAGTAATAGAAATAGTGATTTTGAGTTAGGAATGAGTATGAGATATTAAAAGTAAGTGAAGACTGTCGTCTTTCTGAGATGAAGAACACGTCCTAGAGGACGGCGGAAAGGACGCAGGAGAATCAGAACTTTGGACAGATAAATCCATCATTTCCTTTGTGATAATTTAATACATTATAAAACAGCGTATGTATGTCATTGGTAAACGTTGTAAGAAGTTTTCGATGCCTGATTTGATTGCATACTAAGTAGTGAAGTGATATGCCAAGAAAGCATCAGTTGAGTTGATAAAGCTCTTAAACAGTCTCCTAGAACCGTAGGTGGTGTAGTGAGTTCCTCCGTGCCAGCTCTAAGGAGCAGTTGGCACACAGGTAGCTGAGCTGCTTTATAAGAGGGGGAAAGAGCTCTTTGTTTTTGTTTTGCTGTCTTATTCAGTACTTGAAACATGATGGGCACTTCCAATAGAAGACAACAGAATGTGCTGGCGAAGGTGAGCGGCATTACGATGCTTAGGCCAATTCACCAGTAACAATAGAGAAGTGAGTGGGAGAAAAAAATCTCATGTTTTGTGAAAAAGTCTTCATTATTTTTCCCTTTCTCTTTCTTATTTTCTAAATGCTTCTGGTGTATTATAATTTCTTTATCACCCATACCTACATATAATGGATTTAAGAATAACAAATATGAATGACATAATATATATTTAAATAATAAGCTAAAATTGTGATAGGAAGAATTTTAGTCCAGTTTAAAATTTTGGAGGATTAAACTCTCATCGTATAGACAAAACTAAGGCCAATAATATAGATATATGATATATAATAATAGAATGTATAAATAATATAAATGTATATTATACATAATTATATAAATATAACAATGTGCATATGTGATATAATCACATGTAAGTATATAATTGAAGTTGTTTTATACTATGTATTAAATAGTATTTACTACATAATTATTAGATAGCATACTTCAAATTAAAACTATTTTCCAAAATATTATCACAATTAAATTTGAAACGACGCATTTTTTAGTATAACAAATAAATATTAGTCTTTTTAAAAACAATGAATTCTGGACATTATTAAACCTGACTCTGAGCCGTGCTCCTCATTAAAAGAAACTTTACAACCTGAAAAACTGCCAAATGTTTATTTGATGTGAAATACGGTTTATTGTGTCAACTGTTACTCAAAAATAATTATCACAGGAATTTTTATTTTAAATTTTAAATTATCTAAATTCTGAAAGTAAAGTGTATATTGAAACCACAGACAGAAATATGTTGCCAAATCCATTCTTTAATAAGTTACACTTTCTTGACGTGTCTGCATCTTCTCTCTTTATAATCAGTCTACTGAAACATTGAGAAAGTTGTTTTTAATGTTCTCTGAAGTTGTTATTTACTGTATAAAATTACTCAGGGTTCCTTGCACAATGCTAAGGAACAACCTTATTTTGGAGGAAAAGTTTCCAAAACAATTTTATTTTTGTTTGGATATTGGAAGTCTTTGCTTTTTTTTTCCCCCTTCAGAAGATTGAAAAAGTACTAGAATTTTTAAAATTCTATGAGGATTGCATGAAAACTCTCATGCCCCAAAGACATTGAAAAGCTATAAGATTACCCATCTAAATAAAAAGACAAATGTTTCACTAATAAACATCAGGGCACCTTTTAGTAAACAAAATTAAATGTTGGAGAAATTAGGAAACACAAGCAATTATTTACAAATAGTAGAAGATGGCTTCAAAGACTCAGAAATGAATAATTACCCTTAAAATAAATTAGATTTATTCAGTGAAAATAAAATGCATTGGTCGAAGGATAAATAAGCAGAGAATTATACTTATAGATACATGGGAAATGTAATATTGTCTGTGCAATGGTTTTACAGAATTCTACTTTGCTAAAAGCAAAATAATACTCAGTAATCATATATGCTCTATTTTAGTTATAATGACATTTTCTCTGCAATGAAATCACATAGATTTGGAATTCTTATTCATAATAATGATATATTTATTGGTTTAGTGCTTTTTAAATGAAATTAGTTCCCAACATTTCTCCACATTTAAAAAGAAACAATTAAATTTGAGTGGAATTATTTTTATGTGTACTTTGAAATTGAAAAATATATCTAGATAATATATTTTTTAAAAGTTTATTGCATAAATTGATTTTCCTATTTATTTTTAGGGAAGCTCAGCTTTTTTTTCTTACGATGTATTACACATGTCTTTTCTTTTTAAGTTCTACTTAAGCTACTAAAATTTACTGAACACACAGAAAGAAGGTTTATGGCAATATATAATAATATTTTTGACAAATAATAGTATTGCAGTCTTTATGATTTTAGATATGACAAGTATTAATTAGTTAAGTATAATCTCAAAAAAAAACTGTTTAACTTTATACTCATTTTCTCCTTTTTTAAAACTGGCGTGAGTATCTAAAGTTGTGTCATTCAGTATGGCTATTCAAGTTTAAATTAGAATTGAATAAAATATGAATAAAATACAAAATTCAAAATACAAAATTCCTCAATCACACTCGCTTCATTTCTATTTGCAGGAGATTTTAACACACAGATTTTTGCCTCTTACCATGCAGTGTATTTCTCTTGTTATAATACCCACACTCCCCTCATCTTTTCATTTGAATCTTACCATCACCTCAAGGTATTTGCTCAAATTTATCCATGCTTGATCAACTCTAACCAAGCTATTAGATTTTACCAAGATTATTGCTTGCTGTAAATTCAAGGCCCACACTGTAGCGTGTTTACTCCATAATTAACCATTAATGACTTGGAATAGGCTTTGGCCCTGGAGACTAACAGACCTGGGTTCAATGCTGGGCTCAGCTACTTATAAACCTGGTGATCTTGGGCAAATAATGTAATCTTTCCACGCTTTATCTATGAAATTAGGATGACAATGGCACCTAATTTAGAAAAAAAATTATATGGCTTAAATGAGGTATTCAGGAAGTGCGAAACCTTTGCTTCTGGACTGTGACCTTCACAAGGGCCTTAGCTCCCCGCAACTTCCCACCCCCTCAGGTGGCATAGGACAGCTGGAGCGGGCTGGAGGTGGGTGTTTCTCTCCTGCTTAGCAGGCTAGAGCCAGCTGGAGTAGTGTACTTCCCTCTCCCCAGTTCAATTAGGCTCATATTTCCCCAGCAAATTAGTCTCTGATTAACCAGCTTCTCCTGAGAGCAGGCCTTGTTAAGAAGAGCAGAGTGCTCTGGCGTATTTCAAAAGGGTTCCTTTTCCTCTACTTTCAGAAAGTATGAAGGAATTTTTCTCTGATATTTACTGTGGGAATCTGGTAAAACTTATGAAGGCAAGTCTCACAATATTGTGAGACCCCACCCCCTGCCACAACCGAGTTCCCCTGGAGTTTTAACTTTCTGAGTTGTGTGCACTGAACCTCCAGAAATTCATGACGTACAGTTTGGATTTCCCTACCAGGGCCCTGGCTACTGTGGTGGTGAGACCCTGCTCCAAGAAGTAGCCTTTGTCTTCAATCTTGGGGACAGCAATTTCCCTGTTCTCCAGTCTCTTGTGATCTTTTGTGAATTCAAGAAGAGTTGCTGATTTTTCAACTGTCAGTTCTTGTTGTTAGGATGAAATGACAACTTCCAAGGTTTTTACATGCAGAACTAAAAACCAGAACTCTATCATCTATCTATCTATCTATCTATCTATCTATCATCTATCTATCTATCATCTATCTATATCATCTATCTATTTATCTATCATCTATCATCTATCTATCTATCTATCTATCATCTATCTATCATCTATCTATCTATTTTAAATTTTATCTTGTATCTGGTCATCTTTCTGACTTCTCTAACCTTAATTTTGGCCTGGACTCTCTAGAACTGTTAAGGCTGATCCTGCACCCATTCACTGACAATACTTTTTTTCCATTGTAATTCTTCTCACCTGTCTTAATGACTTACCTAGAACATTTGGTGCAATACTGAATAGAAGCAGGGATAGATGAAAGCTTATCTTATACCTGTTCTTAATAGGAAACTTTCTAAATTGATTCTCAAGATTAGCAAATATCAGATTAACTTCTATGATTATCTTTTTTTCTTAGGTGGTTTGTGTGAGTCAGAATAAAACAAGTTCCATATAATGAATTTGGTGAATATTTAAATACCTACTTCTCTCTCCACATCTATCTTTTTGCCATTTATTAGTAGAATTTCCTACATTCTGATTCGGTTGATTACAAGATCTTGGCATTAGTTCATATTTGCCTCTATCCTCTGTATTGCTGGTAAATAGTATCAGATTCAAATTCTATCAGATTCAAATTCAGTGTTTGGAAAAAATAATTTATAGGCAGTCTAACATATTATCTATTGCAATATATAAGAAAGTATATATGATATCTGGTTGCCTTTCTTTTTGTCATGTTGAGGTTGATCAGTGAGTCATATGTTGTTTGCTTGATCCGTCCATTCTAAAATTTTCCATAAACCTTCTCTATAATCGTTTTGCAGCCAATGATAATTACTATCTAAACCCGGCATTTCCAAAGGACTGCAAAATGATGATGCTCGATTTATTACTTATTTTGTCTTTATTAGCTGGATTTTCTTCTATATAGAAGCCCTTCCTCACATCAGCTATTTGGTTACTCTGAAATACAGTTCATACAACAAAGATATAAATGTTTGGTTTTCCCCCCTTTTCCCCCTCAGTGTTTAGAAAGAATGGATGCAGCCCTAACCATGCTCAATAGTGACCAATGGGATTATTTTGTTAGTGTCATTATGAACACACGGATTTTCGCAGTGTTCTATTTCTGTTCATTGCAGTACTACTAAGGATTATAAAATGTTGTAAAGACTATGTGAATTTTTCTGTCTGTTGAAAACTCTGATTTAGTAAAATATTGTTAGACTTTTTTCTACTAATTTGAAAAATACTTTATATTCTAGTAATACTAAAACTTTATCTGTGAAATAATAACTTTTCTTAGTTTGGCATTATCTTTTTGTTGCACTTATAATCCGTGTCTTGATATGTGGCTTTTTTTATGTGTAACATTTAAATTACGCTGGGCACCTGGGTGGCTCAATTGGTTAAGCATCTGCCTTCAGCTCAGGTTGTGATTCCAGGGTCCTTGGATCGAGTCCCACATTGGGCTCCCTGCTCAGCAGGGAGTCTGCTTCTCCCTCTGCCTCTGACCCTCCCCACTGCTTGTGCTCTCTGTCAAATAAATAAATAAAATCTTTAAAAATAAATAAATAAATTACACTTAAATATTTTTTTCTTTCCCAAATCTATGCTTTTGTTGTTAGCTTTAATATTCTTTTTTCTTTTTCTGTCCAAATTACTTCATTTTATTTTTAAAATGTGTTTTTTTTAAATTCCAGTATAATTAACACACTTATATTAATTTCAGGTATACAATATAGTGAATCATAAATTGTATACATTACTGGGTTCAGTGCTGGGCTCAGCTCCTTGTAAACCTGGTGATCTTGAGCAAATAATGTAGTCCTTCTATGCTTCATCTATGTAATTGGCAACAATGGCAACTAATTTAGAAAAATTTAAAATTTTTCTGTATATATAGATTTAGTGACTCAACAATTGTATACATTACTCAGTGTTCTTCACCATAAGTGTACTCTTAATCCCCTTCACCTATCTCACCCATCCCCTACTCACCTCTCCTCTGGTAACCATCAGTTTGTTCTCTACAGTTAAGGGTCTGTTTTTTTGTCTCTTTTTTCTTTATGTTTTTTCTTAAATTTCACATATGAGTGAAATGATATGGTATTTGTCTTTCTCCTACAGACTTATATCACTTAGCATAATTCATGTTGTTGCAAATGGCAAGATTATATTCCTTTTTATGGCTGAGTAATATTCCATTATATATCAATCATATATACCATATATATATACACACACACACACACACACACACTGTTATTTATATTACATATAATATAAATTATACACACACACACTATTTTTTCCCATTCATCTATTGATGAACACTTGGGTTGCTTCCATAGTTTAGTTGTTGTAAATAATGTTATAATAAACATAGGGGTACATATATCTTTTCAAATTAGTGTCTTTGTATTCTTTGGGTAAATACCCAATAGTGGAATTACTGGATCACTGGATCGCGTGGTAGTTCTATTTTTAACTTTTTTAGGAACCTCCATACTGTTTTCCACAGTGGCTGCACCAGTTTGCATTCTTACCAACAGTGCACAAGAACTACTTTTTCTCCCCATGCTTGCCAACATTTGTTGTTTTTTGTGTTTCTGATTTTAGCCATTCTGACATTCTGAGGTGATGTCTCATTGTGGTCTTGATTTGCATTTCCCTGATGATTAGTGATATGGAGCATCTTTTCATGTGTCTGTTGGCCATCTGTATGTCTTCTTTGGAAAACATCTATTCAGGGGGTGCCTGGGTGGCTCAGTTGTTAAGTGTCTGCCTTCAGCTCAGGGTGTGATCCTGGCATTCTGGGATCGAGCCCCGTGTCAGACTCCTCCACTGGGAGCCTGCTTCTTCCTCTCCCACTCCCCCTGCTTGTGTTCCCTCTCTCACTGGCTGTCTCTCTCTCTGTCAAAAAAATAAATAAAATCTTCAAAAAAAAATGTCTATTCAGGTGTTGTGCCCATTTTTTAACTGAAATATTTGTTTTTTTGGTGTTGAGTTATATAAGTTCTTTATAGATTTGGGATACTAACCCCCTATTGGATATATCATTTGCAAGTATCTTCTCTCATTCAGTAGGTTGCCTTTTAGTTTTGTTGATTATTTCCTTTGCTGTGCATATGCATTTTATTTTTTTGCTGTTTCAATATTTTATCTTGCCTTTTATTTCCTTTGCTTCAAGAGAAATATCTAGAAAAATGTTGCTATGGCCAGTGTCAAAGAAATTACTACTTTGTTCTCTCTTCTAGGATTTTTATGCTATCAGGTGTCACATTTAGGTCTTTAACCCATTTTGAGTTTATTTTTGTGGATAGTCTAAGAAACTGATCTGGTTTCATTCTTTTGCAGGTAGCTGTCCTCTTTTCCCAATACCATTTGTTGAAGAGACCGTCTTTCTCATTGCATATTTTTGCATTTTTGTCAAAGATTAATTGACTATATAATTGTGGGTTTATTTCTGGCCTCTCTATTCTGTTCTTTTGATCTGTGTGTCTATATTTGTGCCAGTACCATACTGTTTTGATTATTGCAGTTTTATAGTATGAAATCTGGGGTTGCAATACCTTTAATTTTGTTCTTCTTTTTCAAGACTGCTTTGGCCATTTGGGGTCTTCTGTGATTCCATACAAATTTAAGGATTATTTGTTCTAGTTATGTGTCAATTTTTTATTTATTTATATTTTTGTATTTTGATAGGGATTGCATTAAATCTATAGATTGCTTTGGGTAGTATGGACATTTTAACAATATTTGCTTTTCCAATCCATAAGCATGGAATATCTTTCCATTTGCGTCATTGTCATTTTCTTTCATCAGTGTTTTATAGTTTTCAGAGTAAAAGAGTCTTGCATTTCCTTGGTTAAGTTTATTCCTAGGCATTTTATTATTTACTGTGTAATTGTAAATGGGAATGTTTTCCTAATTTTTCTTTCTTCTTCTTCATTATTGGTCTATGGAAATGTGACAGATTACTGTATGTTGATTTTGTATCCTGCAACTTCACTGAATTCATTTGTCAGTTATAGTTTTTTGGTGATGTCTTTCAGGTTTTTCTATATACAGTATCATGTCATCTGCAAATCATAAAGGTTTTACTTATTCCTTACCATTTTGGATGCCTTTTATTTCTTTTTCTTGTCTGATTATTGTGGCTAGTAGTTCCAGTATTAGGTTGAATAAAAGTGGTGAGAGCAGACATCATTGTCTTATGTTGACCTTAGGCGAAAAGCTTTCAGTTTTTCACCATTACGTATAATATTAGCTAAGGGCTTTTCATATACAGCCTTTATTATGTTGAAGTATGTTACCTCTAAACCTACTTGTTGAGGATTTTTATCATGAATGAATGTTGTATTTTGTCATATCCTTTTTCTGCATCTATTGAAATGATCATGTGGTTTTTATCCTTTTTCTTATTGAAGTTATGTATCGCATTGATTGATTTGCAAATATCGAATCACTCTTGCATCCCAGGAATAAATCCCATTTGATTGTGGTGAGTGTTTTTTTTAAATTTATTGTTGGATTTGGTGTGCTACTATTTTGTTGAGGTTGTTGGCCTTAACATTCTTGCTTTATATTTAGAGATGTGGTGTTCTGCTTCATGGAATTTGAATTTTTTGATTGATTTCATGTGAATGTTCGTATGAGTTTGAAAATGTGTAGTCTGTGAGTTTTAATTGTCTATGTATGGTTATTCTATAATACTTGATCATTTTATATCATGTATATAAATTTTATATAATTTATATGATATAAATATATCATTTATATTTTATATCATTTATTATTACCTTTTTGTTATTCAATTAATTTGTTGCATATTGCTACACTTTTTTTGGTTAACCCCTTTTTTAAAAGATCTATTTATTTATGGGGGGAGAGAGAAAAAGCAAGCTGGGGAAGGGGCAGAAGGAGAGGGAGAGAGAATCTCAAGAAAACTCCCTGCTGAATGCAGAGCCCAGGGCAGGTCCCCTCTCATAACCCTGAGATCATGACCGGAGCTGAAATCAGGAGTTGGCTGATCAACCAGCTGAGCCACCCAGGTGCCCCCTTGGTTAACATTTTTATCCATCCCTTCATTTTTAATCTTCCTTTATGATTTTTTAGATGTAAACCTTGAAAACATCATATAACTAGAATTTGTTTTCTTACCTAAACCTCATGTGCCTTTGTGCTAATAAGATATTTTAACTAATTTTAACTTATTGTGATTAATAGATATGCTTGAAATTATTCTTATGTTCTTATTTTTCTACTTACATGATAATTTCTGGTCACACACACACACTGCTCATCAGGGTAAATCTGTGCAGTTCATTTTTTTTTTTTTTCTAAACCCAACTTGAGAGACATGTAAAACATTTTCATGTCTTATAGATAGTCTTAGGAAAGAAAAAAGTTCATAACAAAAGACCATATTTGTATACTTGGAAAGTGCAGCTTTTCTTGGTAAATTTCCTTAAAATTGATTTTCCTTACACATTTTTACAGTTTTCCCCAAAATAGTCTAATATCTTCCTACAGAAGTTGTTTATTGGGTCATTTGATTAGTAAATTGGTTAGAAAGAAACATCCTATTATACATTTGTGGCATAATGATTGACTAATTTTCTTCAATAACTATTGTTTATTTTTGCTGCATTGCACACTAACGATGTCTTTTTTTAGAGGCCTAGAGAATTTCTAGTTCTATCCTTTGTCCACAAGAAGAGTCTAAGATAAATTAATTTCATAGACTTTGATTCCAGAAAGAAGCCCATTTTATTCACAAATTATGGAACTGGTTAAATACCCTATTTTGGGACACTCCAAGAAAACAGTAAGATTGCTATGCAAAACTTAAAATTACTATAGTTGATATCTACAATCCATCCAAAGCTTGGAAATCCATTCATTTTTCTGCATGGAGAATTAAAATAAAGAACCATTTTGGCCAGGTGGGAGAGAAGGTATACAATCCCGTCCAATGCCCTTGGGCCTTCCACTTCTCCATTAGCAATCATACCTTTATTTTTATTTTTCAAAGCATGTATTGCTCACAGTCCGATTATCATTTGCACATTAAAGCTGGAAAAGGCTACTCCCCCAAACAACTAGACTGAGATTTCCACTCCAGGCTTTTATAGAACATTAAACCATAAATTTGTCAGATGTAAAAATATAGCAGTATTATCAAATGAAGACATTGGCTTGGATTGGAGTTGATTACTTTCTGAAAACACACACACATACACCCCACACATACATAAACACACATGCCATACATACATAAACACACACATATACATATAGACACACACACAAGAAAAGCTTGGAGATTTGAAGGAGAGAAGTGAACAGAAAGGAACATGTTCTGGGAATCACAAGACCTGAATCCTTGTCCTTACTCAGCATTTATTAGCCATGTGACCTTGCAAAAGTAAATCAAACACATCTATGAATAGAAAGATGAAAATTAGATGAACTTTGAGGTCTGTTCTAGTTCCTGCTACTGGAGACAATTTAATTTTTGAAGGAAAATATTGTTAAGCCTGAAATTTAAAAAGGTCAATTAACCAAAGTTCTCCAGGGAAATATGCCACTGACACAAAGATTTTCATGGTAATAAAGAATGGAAGCCTGTTTTCAGAACATTATAAGCAATGCTGAGCTTTAAGACACGTAGTGATTTGTTACTTTATGGGTATAGAAAAGTGATTTGAAAGCACAAAAGTTATACACATATAAAACTATATGCTTGGAATTGTTATAAAAGCTCTTCTAAGCAAACTTTGAATTTAAAAGGAATAAACCACATTTATATTCAGAGAAAAAGATAAGACAACACTTCATATTAAAAAAGGCATCCAAAAATAGGGACCATGGTGCTCTCCATGCACATTAATTTAACTAGAAAAAAATTGAATATATGTGCAGAGGTGATGAGTAACCTGTGGAACGTTTTGAAATTTATCACTGATGTGACTTCTGTCTTTTAACCTATTTGCTGTCAAAAGCTTGAATTAAAGGAGTCTCCTTCATCTGTAATTGTTATAAATAAGGCATCATTCTATTTGCTTTCTAGGATTCTATTCCTTTCCACAACCTGTCAAGAGAATATCCCAGCCCCATTGCAATTTAGTAAAGCATTGACAATCTACTTTTGCAATTTCATGTAGAAAATTATTATTAGATACAGCTGATACAATTTTTTTTTAAAAAAAGATGGATAGTGGCTAAGTGAAAATTAAAATTTTAAATTTCAATATGGAGAAAGAGAAAAACGTCCTCTGACATTCAGAAGCTAGCCTGGTAACCACAGATAATACATGTGGTCTCTGTAGAACACAAGAATTTCACAGAACTCCAGAATACTAGTATCAGAGAAGCAGCTGTGACTACAATAAGGCAAAGCTAAAGCCAACCACACACGGAGGGAGAATTCTGGGTCCCCACTGAGGAACACAGAACATTGTCCAAACCACAAAATAACAAAATGGCTAACTGCATGTGTCCTGCTTCTTTATCATGACAACTTTCTTCTGGCTTTTTGATTAAAATTTGGAATTAGATTCAATTCCTGACAGCATCCAATATGTAGCAAACCCCATTTCTATAAAAGCTCACAAAAATTACCTTAATCCAAGCAAAATTCCCTTAAATCCTCTTATTGAGATACCTGTGGTTCTTCAGGATATATGGTCTCTATCTTTTCAATGATGTAATAATCCCAATTTTGTCTGACTTGAGATTTTTGACAGAAGTGGAGGTTCCACCAAGATTCAGCTAAAGCCCTCACTGCGAAATACAAAGACTAATGATAGTGTGCACATTGGCAATCCTTGTGGATAGACCCAGATGAAACTAAGCCTGTAGTTGGATGGTAAGCTCATGCTAAGTTGAGTACCATAATTTTGCTGAGGGTCTTCATTGTTGGATTTATTTTGTTTTGTTTGTTTGCCAAGAAATACAGTCCTCTGGGAATTTTGGTTATCTGATTAGATTTCTATGGTTTATAAATGATTTTTCTTTTTTAGTCTCCTAACTTCTGTTACTATGTTTTATTTTTTCCTTGCCTTTTGTCTTGAGTGTTTTTTGTTTTGTTTTGTTATGAAATGTATAAAGAAAATAAAAATGGGAGAATGGGTGGAGGTTTGATCAACTCCCTTGAACCAGCTCTGGGATTGAGAAGTTCTTAAATTCTACTCATGCCAGAGTCTGGAGAAATTTGTCCTCTGCTCACCATTTGAAACCTTACGAAGAACTTCTTTCTCGGTCTTGTCTTTATGTTTCTAAGAACTTCTTTGTTTATTTTTATTATCTCAAATCAGAAGGCTTGCCATTTTGTCATCAAAGTGTTCTGTTAAATCTTTCTTTGGTCAAGTTCCAGAGACACGAGTTTGCAGAAGCATCATCCTTAGAGATCATTGCAGATCTTATGTTGCCTTCTTAATATAAAATATAACTATCCAAGGCCAAATATGCTCTTTATTCATGTTTCTTTAATATAAAGTCAAATTTTATGTTTATTTCTCAAATTGGCACAATTTCCCCAGGACAATTTAAAATAGCAGTGGCTACATTTTGAAATTTTGAGGTGAAAAGAATTAGTCTACTGAGAGGTGCTTAGGACAAACAAGGGATGAACAGCATTAAAGGAAGAAAAAACATTTTGCTTACCAGATGAAATGTTCCAATCACGTTTCTACTTTGGAGATTAATGGCATTTTTTAAAAAAATTATACAGCTTGTTAAATATTTTAAGGGCCCAAGTTATTATTTCAACCACACTTTTTCTCTTTTTGGTATATACATGTCAAAATGCCTTTCACTGCATTTAAACTTTCTGCCGTCTTCTGGCAGAGAAAAGAACATTAGCTTTTTTTAGTGATAATTTCATATATGTCTGAATTGTCTCCCATCTCACTTCGTTTCTTTTTCTTACTTCCTCTTGACTCTTTTTCCTCATTTTTGAAATTTTAAAGATTGATGAGGTAAAAATAATTGTATTGTTACGTGCATACTCAAGGAATATCTGATCTGGAGAGGCAGTCAAAACTGTCTAAAAGAAAGAAAGAGTAGTAATTAAACTCTTTTTTTATTTCTTTTTATGACCTTGTAAAGTATATTTACATAATAGCCTTCATTCATATAGTTACCAGTCACAAAGAAAAGGTTCCAAGACAGAAAAAGGGCTTTTAGAATGATTTTTCAAAGTCTTTGAAATTTAGTTTACCATTTAACAATGTCAGCACATTTTGCCTGTACAAGATCAGTATTAACTATCTCATGACTTGAGATTAAGCTTCTTGAATTTCCTATTGAGTTTATGAGTTAAGTAAATTACCAAGTTTCTATAACTTGTTTAAAATTAGGTATGTATTTGGGGCGCCTGGGTGGCTCAGTCCTTAAGCATCTGCCTTCGGCTCCGGGTGTGATCCCAGAGTCCTGGAATCGAGCCCCACATCGGGCTCCTCCGCTGGGAGCCTGCTTCTCCCTCTCCCACTCCCCCTGCTTGTGTTCCCTCTCTCACAGGCTGTCTCTCTCTCTGTCAAATAAATAAAACCTTTAAAAAATTAAAATAAAATAAAATTATGTATGTATTAAAAATAATGTAAAATATATAATAAAATACATTAAATATATGTAATATGTAAAAATTAATATATATGTCACTAAATGGAATGGTAATGACTAAAATCTTTGTAAAGAGTTTATTACATACTATCCTTAGCCAAAATGATTATGTTTATTAATGCATGAGGATTATGTAGTAGGACAATTTCTTAGTAGAAATACATAACTATAAACACTGGTCACTAATATAATTGTAATTTACCTTGTTTATTTGAATGGCTCAAATTAAGAAAACATGCAAAGACCTTTCATGATATATATATATATATATATACACACACACACACATATATCATTATATATATATATGTATATACACACACACCTATGTATATACAAATGCATATATATGCAAATATACATATATACATACATACATATATACAAATGTGTGTGTGTGTATATGTGTATGTGTTTGTATATATACATATATACACACACATACTTTTTTTTGCCCCCTTAAAATTTGTTAAAGAAAAATGAAATGAGTTCTTATGGAGAAAAATAGTAGCTAAACAGTTTTCATTATGTATCATTTTTATTTATTTTTTGTATTTTTTTTTTCCTGTCTTGGAAAAAACGAAAGTCATTAAATTTGGTTGAACACTATTTGGTTTAAATAATTATATAAAGTTGATGCTTAATATAAATGAATGACCCAACTAGGTAAAATAATTACAGAGAAGTATGAATGTGTATAAAAGATAACAGATATGATTTTCCTCTTATTAAGAAAGTTTTCACAGTTTATCAAGGGAATAAATTTAATGATACATATATTGTTTTATTTAATATACTGGTAGTTAATTATATTTTATTTTACTTTTTGTTAATTTATTTTTTGAAAGAGAGAGAGAGAGAGAGAAAGGGAATGAGCAAGGAGGGAGGGTCATAGGGAGGAGGAGAGAGAGAATCCCAAGCAGGCTCCACACTCAGCGTGGAGCCCAAGCAGTGCTCAATCTCATGACCCTGAAACCATGACTTAAGCTAAAATCAAGAGTCAGATACTTAATTCACTGAGTCACCTGGGTACCCCAGTTAATTATATTTTAAAGCTTCAGCTAAAAGCTTTCAATTTATTGCTTACTTCTATGTTTATATATCTCTGTATGTCTCAATACAGATAAACATTAATAATTAACGTAATAAAAATTGTTTCATAAGTAATACATAAAAGAAGGTAGAATTATGTCTTTCATTTATTGTAAAATGCTAAGTTATATTCTGTCCATATGTAGAGCTTCATTTTGTCACCAAAATGTTCTGTTAAATCTTTTTTTTGGCAAATTATTAAACAAAATTGTGAAATATTTTTTACTTTTTAAAAATGTTGATTTCCTAACAATCGTTGTTTATTTCTTTATATTGTGACAATGGGGTCTATAAATGCTTTTTTCTTTAAATACGTATGCTTATCTTGTCTAAAACCTATTATTAACTTTGCCTTTCTCACATTCAAACTCCAAATTCTGACTAATACATATCCTATATGCCTATACCAACTATGGTTTTCCTAAATTGGTCATTAGGAAACACATTGTTCCAGGTGTGGGCCATTCTAATAGGAATATAGCATTAGCTCATTATTGTTTGAGTTTGCATTTCCCTGATGACATACAATGTGGACCATTCCTTTCATATGCTTTTCTGCCATCTGTATCTTCTTTTGTGAAGTTTCTGTTCAGATCTTAGGCTCAATTTTTAATTGGGCTGCTCTTCTTCAGATTGTTGATTTTTAAGAATTCCTTGTATATTTTGGATGGCAGTCTTTTATCAAATGTGTCCATTTGCAAATATTTTCTTTTAGTCTCTAGTCTGCCCTCTTATTCTCTTGACATTGTTTTTCACAGAACAGGAGTGTTAAGATACTTTTCAAGTTAAAAAAGCTAAACTTATGATAAATTCAAAGATTGGTAAATAAAGTCGACAAACAGACTTGCTTCCAAGATTCTGAGTTCACAAAGTCTTTTTACATTTTTGTTCATGAAATGTATGGGCAGGCACTAGTAAGGCTCCTGACTATTATATGAAAATCATTAAAGAGCTATTGTTTGTTTCAGTCTTTCTTTAAATCCAAAAGCCAAGGCATATCCACCTTGTATCAAAGCAGTAGCAACAAAACTGTTTTCATTTCATGATCTCCGTTAAACTTAATGATACTCCATGCTTTATAAATTCTTCTATTGGCAGGAAATACCACTTCTTCATTAATTGCCTTTCTTCATATAAAATGGTGTTGTTTTCCCTTCCCATATAACTATTCATTGGTGCAACATTCCACATAAAGCACCTTCCCTCCTTGATAATGAAGAAAAGTAAGCCAATAATTGTTTAACTATGTTCGAATACTACCCACACCAGTACAAACTCTCTAAAAAATCCTATGGATAAACATTTATTAAAAATTTAAACTTAAAAAAATAACCTAACAATTTCCAAGCAAGCTATGCTGTCACTGACATAAATTTACTGTTAAAATATAAAATTATTCTAGAAATTAAACAAATTAGTCAATTGGATTCATTGACCTCACCAAGAATTTCCAGCTGAAAAATGAAAGAATTTATTTATCCTAATAGTAGGGATGAATATGGGTTAGTTGATGATATTAAAATACTTTGGAGGCAGATACTTCTTGCAGTCTATAGAAACCACCTATAGAGATCACAACAAATTAAAGAAATTTTATACAGTTTGCTATTGCTTAAGGAAATAGCCTTAAGAAAATTGGAGTTTAGAAAAATGCTTCTTGAAAATATCCACAAAGGCAGAGATATATGGGCAATGATATTGATCCAAATTGATGGAATAATATTAAGGGTATTTTTCAATGAATATCCTATTTACCAATTACATAATTTTGTTAAGAGTGCAAAGGTAGGGCATTGACAAGGACCAAACTCTTAAGGCTCATGTGAAAGACCTCCCAGTGGGTTATAACTATCTATTGTTTCTTCTTATCAGGATGGTTGGGGGTTTCCTTGCAGGAGAGCTATGTATTCTTTGTGTTGAGTATTCCATTGTATCACTACAGTAAGAGAGACACAATGTCAAGTGGCACTGTTATTAAAGAACTCCATAAAGCTTTACCATTTACCTGGAAAACCCATTTTCCTTATTATCCACAAAGTTAGAAACTGTAAAGATAAATAATGGAATTCTATAATTACAAAAATTAAACATTTGAGAAGACCTAATACAAGCTACGAAGTATTGACTGTATTCTTGATGGTAATGAGATCAGTCATATCTAGGCAGCACAAATTTTCCTGAGTTAAGTATAGGTCGTCCCAAGAATTTGAGAATTTTGAGACTTTATTCTATTACTAGCAATATGCCTAAATACTGCCAGAGACCCATATGGCACCTCCAGCTCTAGTACAAACATATTCGATTTGCACATCCAAATAATCACCTCAATAGACCTAACATGATCTAAAACAGGGACATTCAGTCTTCTGAAAAAAGTTATCAAGAAAACTGACCTTTTATGGAATGGAAAAGACCCTATCAGTTATTATTAACCATTGAAACCCAGTAAAACTCCAGAGTGTTAATCCTTTGATTTATGATTTCCAGCTAAATAGACATGAATAACTCTTTCATGACAACTGTATGTTTATTCTATTAAGAAACCTTAAATTTAGGATTATTAAAAATTCACCAGAAACTAACTATAGAAATGGGCTGCTTTTATCCAAGACAACAGAATAAGTTAATGGCTGCAAAAGTGGACAAGTTCTGAACAAGATGAGAGAACAAGATGAGTTTTCTAATTCCGCGGTAGACTCTTTCTTCTTTTTATTCTATCATTAATCCTCCAGACTATTACACTTGGACATACTCTTTTAATTAACAAAAAGTTTCGCAATGTGCTCGTTTTTACCTTCATCTTATTACTTTTAAACACTGTGATCTGTGATTGCTCTGAATTTAACCAATTGATGTACATGTCATTCCCTACCAAACTCTGATGACAAAAAAAAAAAAAAAATTAATAGCTGTCCTTTTAAACGTTTCAGTAGATAAACAACTTTTAAAATTTCCTTCTGATACTTAAGCTTTCCTCACATAATTAATTCCAAACTTCAGTCTTGTTAATTTTGAACTTCGAGCCCACCATCAGCAGATATTTGTGCTGAAGAATTGCAGCAAAACCTAGCCCACAACCAGGAATGGAAAATAACATTGGATTCATCCTTGCTACAATAGTCAGACTGTTCTTTTTAGAGACATTCCAACCAGCTTCGCAGGTGCTGCTGAATCATTCAAAGAATCTTCCTACCTTACAGAATCAATTATTGATTATCTCCTGATGAAATAAATAATATTATATTCCCAAAGTTGTTTGCCATTCTTATAAGAGCATAACTTCTACTTCTACTCTGGGAGCGCAACAGACCAGTTTAAACTTGGATTTATTAGCCAAAGTTGTAGTGGACAAATGTACATCCTTCGATTTCTGTTTATCTAGCCAAGAAGGAAGTTATACTATAGCAAACACTCTTGCTGCTCATATGTAAATACTGTAGGTTGCATAGAATAGCCTGGAGTAGGCTAGAAGAAAAGCTTACTGGATTTTTGGATTTGGGATAGGTTTTACTGTCTGGGTTTGGTAATTCAGGCTTCTGTCTTCAAAACATATTTCAAAGACTAATAACCATTTTGTTGAAGTTCCTGTTCAGTATCTTAAATGCTCCTGTCATTTCAAATGCACCAAAATGAATAGGAAAGGCTAATTCTGTTCAGACTACAGGCAACATCCTGTGAACAACCTCCTGATGAGCCAAATCTTGGCAATCGTGGAGATCCGGATCAAAGATTAATAACTTAAGTCCTCACTCCATCTATCCATGGACAAAAGCAGGGACTAAGAGAAAAGTGAGCCCTGACAGTTGGTGGCCCTGAGAATTAAGACTTAGTGTTGCTAGAGTTGGGGTCTGATCCTCGCAACTAAGCTCCGATGATCTCCCATTGAACATAAAAAACTGTGCAAACACAAACACCAAGTCAGGCCACTTGTGATCATGATATAAAAAGAACAAAAGTGTGACAACTTAATAATCATGTCTAAGCACAGACAAAACAACATTGTATAAACAAAAATAATGGTTAAACACCCATTTTATGACTCATATATGCGACTGCTGTGTCTATTAATTATAGCTTTAACCCACTGTGTTACGCACATCTTCTAAATAAAAATTAAGATACTCAAACATAAAATCATCCCCACTCTCTGGGAGCATCCAATCCAGAGCAAAATCCTGCCTCATTTAATCTTCCTCCAAATTACTTAACAGAAGCACAAATCCTATAACACATTTCATGGATACTTTTTTACTGAGAAACCACATAGTTAACCATTATATGTGGTTTCACTTTCAGCAAAAACCCAATAAATCCAACTTTATTCAACCAAAGGTGTTAGTCAGTTCCTTACCTGTCTTTGACTGGAAGACATCAACAAACATATACAAGAAAAGGCAATAAACTTTCTCTTTATGGCGAGACTAAAATACTTAATTTTAAAAATAAACTTGTTTACATTTTGGTTCATGAAAGTATAACATGTCCATTGTGTTAAACTTGAAAAAGAAGAGATATTAACATTCCATTTTTTTATTACAATGGAAACAATCATGCAACATGCCAGACGCATCTGTCTAGGACTTGCCATTATCTCTCCATTTCATTGAATGCCGTATCTCTCAATACCAACTCAACTACCACTTTCTTTTTATTATATTCAGTTAACCAACATAGAGTACATCATTAGTTTTTGATGTAGTGTTCAACAATTCATTAGTTGTGTATAACACCCAGTGCTCATCACAACACATGCCCTCCTTAGTACCCATCACCCGGTTACCTTATTTCCCCACCCACCTTCCTTCTGTAACCCCAGAGAGAGAGAGACAAACCATGAGAGACTCACCTACCACTTAAAGCAAAGTTTGAAAAACTGCATAAATTAAGGGAATTGTTCCAGTACACAATGGTAAGGTCTCAAGAATTTCCAAGTTTTGTATATTATATTAATATAATAGCAATACTGAAACTAAAAATACTGTATTTATATATAACTAATGATCCTCTTTATTTATTTAGAATTGGATACAATTTTGAAGTAAATATCTCTGTGTTAGATTAGACTTAATCTATTCTATCAAATAGACCATAATGGTTCAAACTCAATAAAAGTTTAATCTTCTCTGATGGGACATCCTAGATGGGTTTTCCAATAAGGTAGAGCAAGAAAAGAGTGAGATGTATCACACAGAGATTGAAAGATCTGGAGAGAGTATAGCTCTGCCATACCCAATGCATGATTTAATAAGGTTCTGGGTTATCATCACTGCACCCCCAGGAAAGAAAAAAGAGTGGAGAAGTGCAGAAGCAAGGTGTTTTGATCAGACCTGAAATTGGCCCATGTCACTTTCACTCACATTCCATTTTGTGGGTTTATTCAAATAGCTAGACTCAGCCACAAAAAAGACTGGCACCCTAAAATTCTCTGTCTGTACAAGAAGAGGTACATGGGCTTCAAAAATAGCTGTTGCTCTTCTCCCAACAGTGTAAGAAAAGAATTTAAATGATTATTTCCATCGTATTGCTCCTATGTATTTTAATAAACATTTAATAACATAAAACTTGTATATATGCATTGCATATATATTTTGATCATTTAGAAAATAACTACAGAATTTGAAGAAAGCTGTTCATCCAAAGGGGTTTCTGTCTCATATAAAAATAGTTACACACCCAGTAATTTGCTGAAGATTCACATATGGAATTGTCACATAGTTTATGTTTAAAATACTTCAAAGAATCTGTTTTTATAAAATAAAATAGCTTAAAATAAAGTATTACTGAAAATACAACCCAATTTAACAGTGAAACAAAGGTATATTAATAAAACATGACCGAAATCTTTAATTTATAGAAATAAAAATCAACAAATCTTTCAGCATCAACTACATACGAGATGCGGCTAAGCAAAGTCTGGCATGTTATAGAAGATGATGGCAATACTTATTGTTAGTGCATCAAAAGGTGATTCAATTTTATCTTCCTTATCTATAGATTTCAAATTGTGAAAACACAATGCTTTTGTCAATAACGTCTTAAATTGTGAGACTGAAAATACAACTCGTTTGAATATGTATAACAGTAAACCTAAAATACATTATTAACTGAGATAGATAATTGTACGGCATAAAACTAGGGAAATGTTTACCTTTGAAGAAAAGTGAGATCAAATTAATAAATATATGAAATCTTCATAAGCAAATATTTTTGGTGGTCAAAGTGCTTTAGAGCAGACAATATTAATAAAAACTCCAGTGGTATCCCAGCAGACTTAAGGCTGTGGGAATTCTTTCCCTCGATTTGTTAAGCTGCTACAGATGGATAAATAACAGCATATATTTGCTGAAATCATTCTTCAAAGCCTGTAGTCTCCAGGGGGAGGATGAGATATAAAGCGGTTGAATTTTCTTGAAAAAGGCAGGTTAGTCATTCTCATTTTTTTAAAAAACAGATTTTTATGGGGCGCCTGGGTGGCTCAGTCATTAAGCGTCTGCCTTCGGCTCAGGGCGTGATCCCGGCGTTATGGGATCGAGCCCCACATCAGGCTTCTCTGCTGGGAGCCTGCTTCTTCCTCTCCCACTCCCCCTGCTTGTGTTCCCTCTCTCACTGGCTGTCTCTCTCTCTGTCAAATAAATAAATAAAATCTTTAAAAAAATAGATTTTTAAAAACTAAAATAAAGGAGATGCAGGAAATAATAAAATCCTTGAAAAATTTGCTCATTTAAAAGTAGATAAGCACATTGGGCTTTCCCTTCTGGGTAATGGAGTAGACACACTTTCCATTTAGTAGTAGTATTCTTTCCATTTAGTACAACTAGCAAATATGTACATTATAAAACAAACATAAGAAATCTCTGAAAGGTGATGAAAAGAAGGCATATTGTCTAGGGACCTTAGGACGCAGGAACAACATGGTTATGTGTCCCAGGGGTTTTCTTTTTGCTCCTGTATCCCCGAAATGCCAACAGGCACAGACATACTGAGATACAACAGAAGTTTAGTCTCTCTAGCGAAAGTACCAGGAAAAAGAAAGCCTAGCAAGTCAGAATCCTTTTAAGCAATAACCACTCTATTCCAGCCCAACAACAACAACAACAACAACAGCACACACACACACACACACACAAGCGCACACTGTTCTACTGTGGCCCCACCTCTGTCTAGGCCAGCAAAGGTAGTTGGGGACTTCCAGAATTTTGCCTTTCCAGATTGCAACCAGGCATCACAACCGTGGTCCCAATAGGGCCAAATAGGAAGTCTGGACCTTTATCCCCACCGAGTGGTGAAAAGATCTACCCTCAGTATTGGTATTAGTGGAGACCACTAAGAAGCCTGGACTTACGCAATACGCAGCAGTAAGGGGATGCTGCTCTCTCTCCTCACCAGGGTGGTGTCAGAAGAGGCACAGTGGAGTGTGAGGATTTTCACCACCACCTGTAGTAATGAGAGCACTGTCGCCTCCCCTCAGTGATGTCTAAGAACATCCATAGCCAGTATCAAGAGGAGCCTAAGGAGACATAACTACTAAATGTAACATGTATACCGGCCGGAATATTAGATCAGAAACAGCACACTAGGTAAAATCTACTGTGATCTGAATAGACTATGGGCTTTGATTAATAATAATGTATCAGTATTAGTTCATTACTTGTAAAAATGTACACACCAACATATTAATAAAGGGGAAACCAGGTACAGAGTCTATGTGAATTCTCTGTACTATCTTTTCAATTTTTCTGCAAATCTAAAACTGTTCTAAAAAATTGTCATAAAATATACAAACATGCACATACATGCACTCGCACACCTTAAAAGTGAAAAGGCAAGATACAGAGTCGAAGAAAATATCCAGATACATATATCTATGTATAAGATATACAAAGCATTATTACAAATCAATAAGAAAAGGACAAATGACCTAATTTTTTAAAAAAGATCAAGTTATGCTCATCAATACGCGAGAAACAAATAAATCGTAAAATGGGCAGAAGATATGAACAGACACTTTTCCAATGATGACATACAAATGGCTAACAGACACATGAAAAAACGTTCAAAATCATTAGCCATCAGGGAAATTCAAATCAAAACCACACTAAGATACCACCTTATGCCAGTTAGAATGGCAAAAATAGACAAGGCAAGAAACAACAATTGTTGGAGAGGATGTGGAGAAAGGGGATCCCTCCTACATTGTTGGTGGGAATGCAAGTTGGTACAGCCACTCTGGAAAACAGTGTGGAGGTCCCTTAAAAAGTTAAAAATTGAGCTACCCTATGACTCAGCCATTGCAATACTGGGTATTTACCCCAAAGATACAGACGTAGTGAAGAGAAGGGCCATATGCACCCCAATGTTCATAGCAGCAATGTCCACAATAGCTAAATCGTGGAAGGAGCCGAGATGCCCTTCAACAGATGACTGGATTAAGAAGTTGTGGTCCATATATACAATGGAATATTACTCAGCTATCAGAAAGAACGAGTTCTCAACATTTGCTGCAACATGGACGGCACTGGAGGAGATAATGCTAAGTGAAATAAGTCAAGCAGAGAAAGACAACTATCATATGATTTCTCTCATCTATGGAACATAAGAACTAGGAAGATCGGTAGGGGAAGAAAGGGATAAAGAAAGGGGGTAATCAGAAGGGGGAATGAAGCATGAAAGACTATGGACTCTGAGAAACAAACTGAGGGCTTCGGGGGGCGGTGGGGGAATGGGATAGGCCGGTGATGGGTAGTAAGGAGGGCACGTATTGCATGGTGCACTGGGTGTTATACGCAACTAATGAGTCATCAAACTTTACATCAGAAACCAGGGATGTACTGTATGGTGACTAACATGATATAATAAAAAAAACATTAAAAAAAAAAAAGATCAAGTTGTGTTCAAACTTATAACACAAAAAGAATAACCAAATGGCAACGAACCTAAAAAGAGTGTTCATTCTTATTAGCCAACAGGTAAATGCAAAATAAATCCACGATATAATTCTATCACAATCCCACAGAAATATATCAAAGAGACCAAAGAAATGAAGTGTTTGAGAGGAGGTAAAATGGCCACTGCTTTCATATGATGCCAGTGGGATGATTCATTTGCATAAACACTTTGGAAAATTATTTGGCATTATCTGCTAAAGCTGAGCAAATATCCCAAAACCCAGTAATTCTACTCCAAAAGAAATATAAATGTGTGTATGTATATGTGTATTTGTGTGTGTGCTTATGTCTCAGACATGAACAAATGTATATAATGTATATATAATAACGTATATTATTATTCTTTCCAAACTAGAACCTATTCAAATTGCTATTAACAGTAGATTGCATAAATAAATTATGGTACAATCACATGAAGGAATACTAAAACAGTAATGAGAATGTTCTACAGTGATTCATAATAATATAAATTAATTTCACAAACATGAAATTGATCAAAAGAAGCCTGACACAAAAGCCTTTACTTTTCAGAAGCAGGGACTTATACTATAAAGAAGCATGGGAAGGTGGGGCTTCCAGAGTGCTGTAAATGTTCTATTTCTTGATTAGGGATCTGCTTACACTGAGAGGTTCGTTTTGTGAACATTCGGTGAGCAGTGCATTTATTTATATGTACAGTTTTTTATATGCAATTTCTTAACAAATGAAAAAATGAATCAGCTCTGTATATATTGATACAAAATTATTCCATAATTTATTATGGAGGGAAAAGGAAGTTGTAGTATAGAATAAACCTATATGCATAATTTTTGAAACCATAAAAACAAATGAATTTTAATATGCAAATAACAAACATCTGGAAGTGGCAGAAATTACACTTTGCTATTGCATTTGCATTTTCACAATGAACTTAAATATTTTCTATTAAGATATTTATTTAATCAAATTATTACTTATTTGTTGCTCACATAATTTCAACTTTCTTCTTGCAATTTCATATATTTCTGTAAACTGCATATTTCTTCTTGGGACAAGAAGGATTACAAGAAAATAACACACACTCTATTAGTCAGGATCCTGCAGAGACACAGAACCAAGAAGATATATGGACATATAAAAGGGGAGATTTATTACAGGAATTGGTTCATTTGGTTATGGAGGCTGAGAAGTCTCACAGCTTGCCACCTGCATGCTAGAGAACCAGACAGTCAGAACTGGAAAGGTACAAATTCCTCCAAGTCTGAAGGCCTGAGAACTGGGCGCTCTGATGTTGACAGCAGGAGAGGATGGATGTCCCAGTTCAAGAAAAGAGAGAAAGAAGTCACCCTTCCGTAGCCTTTTTGTTGTATTTGGGCCCTTAACAAACGGACAAAGCCCGTCCACCCTGGTGAGGGCGGTCTCTTTATTCAGTCTACCGAAACAAATGCTAATCTCTTCCAGAAACATCCTCCCAGGCACACCCAGAAATAATGTTTTACCAGCTGTCTGCACATCTCGAAGGCCAGTCAAGTAGACCTATAAAATTAACCACAACACACATTAGAAAAAACAAACAAAAAAAGCCTTCACACAAATCCTAGAGTATCCTCACTTTCTGCTCAATAAATGCAAGCTTCTTATCCTGGTCTTATCGGACTAATGTCTAAAATCCACTTTTCAAACCATGACTCCCACTACTTCCTTACGAGATTCTCCTGCTCAAGTTACATCCACTGATTCACTCCTTCCCGGTGATATCCTACTTGCCTGTCCCATAACTTTGCCTGCTCTAATTGTTGTGCAAGGAAACCTTTTCCTTTATCACTTTCCACCTCAGTTGGCTTTATGTTCCTCCAAGGCCACCTCCAGTGCTACACAGTAATCCCAGCCTAGAAATCTGGTCTTCTCAATGGAATAGAGCATTTGTTAACTGCTATGACACCTTAATTCAGATATTGGTGTTATTGTATTCTTTATGGGCATTTTCTTTTCCACTTAAAAATATTATTTTATGTACCTTTTCACACTTCATTGAAGTATGATTGACATGCAAAAGCTATATATCTTTAATACATACAACTTGATGGATTTGGGGATAACTGTATACCCATGAAACCATCACCACCATCAATGTCATAAACATATCCATCACCTCCTAAGGTGCTATCCTATCCCCTTTATTATTATTACTATCACTATTATTAGTATCATTGTGTGTGTTATGTGTTAAGAACAATTAACATAAGCTCTACCCTTTCAGCAAATTTTCAGTATACAATACAGTATTGTTTGCTATGGGCAATATGCTGTATAATAGGTCTCAGAACTTATTTATCTTGCATAACTGAAGATTTATACCCTTTGACGATCACCTTCGCATGTTCCCCTTCCCCCAGCTCCTGGCAACCACCATTCTAATATCTGCTCTTACGAATTCAACTAATCATATGCCTCGTACAAGTGAGATCATACAGTATTTATTTTTCTTTGTCCAGCTTATTTCACTTTTTCATATCTTTGAAGATTGTATCTTATTTTGGTAGGTTTCTTTTATTTATTTATTTTTCCCTTTTCATGTTTGTCTTATCCCTTGAATGGTAAACAGGAAATGAATACATTTGAGACACAGCATTCAGCAAGGGACAAAAGCACTTTTATAACCACTAGGAGTTTGTCATGATTTCCTGTTTGATTAAAAACTCAGAGTACTAAATATACCTTGAATTTTCCCACTGTTTCCTACAGTATTCCTCCTACATATTCTTTTCTGCCTACAGAAATTCCACAAAGCCCAATTCAAATGGGCTTTTCTCCTTTAAAATTGAGTTTTAAAATTTTAAGTCTTAAAATTTAAAGCACATATCCACTCTGTTTTTTTAGATTGGATTTCATTTGTTCACAACATCCCATGCACTAAGAAAGAAGTAGATGGAGAAAAATGCCCTGTAAGATGATCCTTGATATATATTATAACGAATAAGACGAAATGCTTTGTTTCCATTATATTTCCCGGAACAAATTTGAATTAAGAATTATGAATAAGTACTTAAATTTATTTTCATTCATTAAAATAATTCCTTAAAAATAAGTTTGTCCAAGAGTGGTAAACAAATGTTTATTTACTTTTAGTTGACTATTTTTTTAGCTTTATTGAGATATAATCGATATGCAGCACCATGTAAGTGCACAGTATAATAACTTGATTTATGTATATTGAGAAATGATTACCACAGTGAGTTCAGTTACTATCCATTACCTCATACAGTTACATAAAAAAGGAGAAAATACTGGTTTTACTCTTGTGATGAGAACATTCAGGATTTACTAACTTAGCAACTTTCAAGTACACCGTAGAGCAGTGCTAACTACTGTTATCATGTTGTAACTTACGTTCTCAATACTTATTTAACTTATAATTGGAAGTTTGTACGTTTTGACCACCTTCATCCATTTCTTCTCCCCTCTCCAGCCCACCATAGCCACAAATCTGATATCTTTCTTTTTCAATGACTTTTTGTTATTGTTATTATTTTGGTTTTCATGTGTAACAGATCATAATACACTATTTGTCTTTTTCTCTCTGACTTATTTCACTTAGCATAATGCCCTTGAGTTCCATCCATATCGGAAATGGCAGGATTTCCTTCTTTTTTATAGCTGAACACTATTCCATTGTGTGGAATATACTTCTTTTATCAATTCATCCACCCACAGACACTTAGGTTGTTTCCATGTTTTGGCTACTGTAAATAAGCTGCAATTAGCATGGGAGTCAGCTATCTCTTTGGCATAGTAATTTCTTTTCCTTTAGATATAATAGACCCAGATGTGAAATTGTTAGATCATATGCTAGTTCTATTTTTTTAATTTTTTGAGAAACCTGCATACTGTTTTGTATAGTGGCTACGCCATTTTTTAATTTAAATTCAATTAATTAACATTTAGTGTATTATTAGTTTCAGAAGTAGAGGTCAGTGATTCATCAGTCTTATACAACACCCAGTGCTCATTACACCAGTATCCTCCTTAATGCCCACTACCCGGTAACCCATCCCCTTACTCCCCTCCCCTCCAGCAACCCTCAATTTGTTTCCTGTGATTGTGCCATTTCCCATTCCCACCAACTGTGCGTAAGGATTTCTCCACATCTCATCAGAATTTGTTATCTCTTATCTTATTCTTGATAACCATTCTAAATGTTTGAGGTGATACCTCATTGTAGTCTTGATTCACATCTCCCTGATGATTAGTGACGTTGAGCACCTTTTCATGCACCTCTTGACCATTTGAATAGCTCCATTAGAAAAATGTCTATTCACTTCCTTTGCCAACTTTTAATTGGATTGTTTTTTTAATGTTGAGTTATATGAGTTATTTAAATAACTTGCGTATTAATCACTTATCAGATAAACGATTTGCAAACATTTGTTCCCATTCTGTAGGTTGCTTTTTAATTTCATTGATTGTTTCTTTTGTTGTTCAGAAGCTTTTTAATTTCTGGTTATCCCACTTGTCGAATTTTAATTTTGTCGGTTGCTCATTATCATATCCAAAAATCTATTGCCAAGGCCAATGTTCAGAAGCTTTTTCCCTTTGTTTTCTTTTAAGAACATTGTGATTTCAGGTCTCACATTAAGTCTTTAATCCATTTTGAGTTAATTTTCGTGAGTGGTATAAGACAGGGGTCTAGGTTTATTCTTTTACATGTGAATATCCAATTTTCCTAGCACCATTTATTGAGCATTGTGTCTTTTCTCCATTGAGTATTCTTGGCTCCCTTGTCAAATATTAGTTGGTAGCAAATATTTTTTGAATTAAGGTACATACCCATCTATGTCATAAAAGGACAATCATTTTATTATGAAGATGATAGAACAAACAGTAAAACACATTTTATATGATGATCTATAGAAAACACAATTATGTGTACAATGTCATTGTTATAATGTGAAATTTGTACATGTGACAATAAGAATTCCAGAACAATATGAAAAAACAAAACAAAACAAATTGTACCAGTGTTGGCAAATTAGAGGTAACATTATCTTTGATCATATTTGTGAGTATGTGTGTGTTAGAAATATATTCTAGAAAAAAAGACAAAAATTTACTGATATTCATTGAAGAAAGCTCCAAAACAAAAATAGACAGCCTATTACACTCACTGAATTTAAGAAACTCTGACCTGAAAAAGCACTTTCTTTTTTTAGCCATCAGAAGCTGGTTGTATAATATGACAAAGACACATTTGCATTATTCCTTAAGAAACTACAAGAGATAGATCACATCTCTTAAAAATAACTATATTATAGTTAATGGAGCTTCATGGCATAGCATTCTCAGCAAATAAACTTCCCAATGAGGTTCACCTCATGCTTGTTTCTTATTCCCAGCTGGACAGTCACCTAATTAACAACTATATTCTATATTAGATCATTTGGTGCTTGCAAAGGTCAATATTTTTACAAGTAACAGGATATTACTACATGTCATCTCTTAGAAACACAGAATGAACTAAGAAAGAATAACAATTTAAAATTTTTTTCATGTTATAAGGCTAACTAGTCACATGTGAGCATTGTATACCCCCATGTCAACCCTAGAACCAAATAGAACTTTTTTTTTTTAGGAGGGCAAATAAACCATCCTATTAAATATATAGCGAGGGTAAAGGGTAAAGAATGTTAGATGCTGGAGGGGCACCTGGGTGGCTCAGTTGGTTAAGCATCTGACTCTTGATTTTGGCTTAGGTCATGATCTCAGGGTCATGAGATCAAACCCTGGGTCAGGCTCCACGATGGGCATGGAACCTGCCTAGAAGTCTCTTCGTTGCCCTCTGCCCCCCTGTGTGCTCTCTCTCAGTCTGTCAAAAAAAAAAAAAAAAAAAAAAAAGGACGTTAGATGTTGGAAAACAAAGATATATCAAACAAAATGAATTTGGCTCCCGTTTTGACTTTCATTGAAATAAATAAAAGTTAATGCAGAATAATTTTCCCAATTATGGTTGAAAACACTTCATCAAAACACTTCCCAATTATGGTTGAAAGTATCATCATCTCCTCGCCCATTTTAATTTTCCTTCAAATCTTCTTCATATTAGGACATTTGTTCCTGTCTTTCCCTCACACATATTAATTCCTATTTTCCATCATATCATGACACTTAACACCATCTTGTATCTTATTGTATACTATGATGGCTTATTGTGGTAGGAAGAATAATGTCCCTCTCCCCCAGAAAAGATATCCATGTCCTACTCCCTGAAACCTGTGAAAATGTGCTCTTACGTGACGACGATTGTTTTCCATTTGAATAAAAGAGTTGTCATTTTTTTCTCAGGAAAAATAGGAAGTTAAGAAAACACTGCATTTCACAGCCAACCGTATTTGTAGTTGGCCCTAATCTCTCCCTGCACAGCTGTCAGTAGCATTAGCTGTTTAATCAGGACCCAGGTGTGCACCCCTGAGAGCATGTACATGGAGGACACTGGAAGATTGCATGTTTTTTCCTGAGAAGCAGAAGATAGACAGAAGTTGCTGAGAGCGCCATCTTTACAAGCAGCTCCTCCCTTTCCATTTTAGAGGATTTGCCTAAACTATGCAGCTAGTCAGCGCTTAGAACACTTGCTTCCTCTCCCTCTAAAACCCCCACCCTTTTCCAAAGAATTTGGACTTCCTGCACTGCCGTAGCCCCTAATCTAAACACTGCTAATTGATTGACTGTGAAATAAATTATTATCCTGGATTATGTGGGGGGCCAAACGTTATCACAGGGGTCCTTTAGGAAAGTTAACAGGGAGGCAAATGAGGAGGCTTTTTTTTTTTTTTTAAGATTTTATTTATTTATTTGAGAGAAGGAGAGAGAAAGCACAAGCGGGGGGGGGGGGGGCGGGCAGAAGGAGAGGAAGAAGCAGACTCCCCACTGAGCCGGGAGCCTGATGCCAGGCTCAGTCCTGGGGCCCTGGGATGCTTAACCGACTGAGCCACCCACGCACCGCACGAGAAGGCTTTTAGCGGCTTCAGAGGGAATGCAGCTCAGCTGACACCTTGATTTTAGCCCAGTGAGACCAATTTGAGACTTCTGGTCTTTACTACTGTAAGATAATAAATTATTGTATTGTTTTAAAGCACTAAGTTGTTGGCAGTTTTTACAGCAATAAGAGAAAACTATACCCTGATTTAGCCCCACCTCTATTTACAGGGACTGGATTAAGCAGCCAATAGTTTTGCTTTTCTAAATGCAGTCTGTCTGCCACCCTCTGCTCTTAATAAAATTTCCTGTGTCCAAACCTGGAGATACTTATTATTCAATTAGTACTTTATCAACCATCCACAAATACATATCTACATTTCTTCTTACCTGGCTCTATTATTGCTTATTTAAATGTTTACTATCATCATGGAAATTATTACAAAGAACCTTTACAGCACTTGTTATTTTTTTATCAGACTTCAGTTCACTGAGCAAAACTATTAAATGATCTCAATATAAATCTAAGACTAGTTTATATTTATTCCCCACTATAGTGCTAATGACAGAGTTGGAAGGATTAGGTCCATTTTCTCAACTCATCTGGCCATCTTTTAAACTTTTGTATCTAATTGTAAGTATGAATTGGTTTCATTACAGCCATAACAAATTCAGGCAGTTTTTAATGTCTAATGACACTCGATACCAAGTTTTCTGTGCAATGTTGCCAATGTTAAATGTACCCTAAATTAAAAAAAATAAAAGTAAAATAAAACAAATTATGCTAACTATTAAACCCATGGAGAGAAAATGGCAAATTTTAACAGGAAGAGCTGCTAAAAAGTAGCAAATAAACCAATCATGACTTTGGAAAACTCAATAAACTGCTAATGACCTGGTCTTATTATTTGGTGCTTAAGTATGAATATTTTAGTAGCAGCAAACTTAAAAGTCTCTCAGCATTTTTTGTAAAAACTTGTGGTACATGTTTGTTTAATTTGGTTGTGAAGTATTGCTTAAAGCAGAAAATTTACAATTTTATTGCCGAACAGCTTTATGTATATTTTATATATTGCTAAATATTTAGACAAATCAGCAGACTTTTTGTATATTAATTATGCGCCTGAATTGTTCTATCATCTTATTTCTAAAGGAAAGCAGCTTTCTGTATTTTAGAATTTGTTGCATTAAATTTAATGTCTGAACTAATAAATCTCTACTCTGCTTTTAAAGTGAACCACCACTGGCTAATGAGTGGCAGAAAAAATAGGAAATAGAAAAGAAAGAATGAATAAATTTTCCTGTGGTTGTGAAGGTTGAAATTATTATTGCTGCAACATTTTTGATGATCTGGGTAGAAGAAAAGTTTCTTTTTTTTCCATCAAAACAGAAAACTTAATTGCTTATACTTGCAATTACATCTACAGTGTGCTCTCTGTTACTACAGCAAATGTGAAATAAGTCAAAAGCTTCTGAACTTTCATGAAATGTAGATAATTTTGCATGAATTAGTAAACTCATTCTGACTTCTAGTAAACTGCTGTTCCTCAACTTCACAATAATTTCCCAGTGTATCATTGAAGGATATGTAGGTCATTTGGCACAAACCCCTTTTCCTATTTTATCAAAATCTTCCTAATGTCTCCAGATTTTCAAAGGAGAGAGTTAAAATGATCTCATTAATGAATCAAGTATAATGCCTGTAATCTTATAAGGATAACTAGTCCTGAATTTCGTATTAAGTGGCAACCTCTATACCTTATTTCTAAGAAAGAAAAAAAAAAAGGACTAATTATGGGATCTTAGGTACAGAATGAGGATGGGAAGATTTGGATGGAGTGCTTGTTCCATACCCAGGCTTAATTAATGTAATTAGGCAAATGCTTGGCCTTATCCTTCTAGAGAGGTTATTTAACATTTCCTTATCTATTAAATTTTATTACTTTAGAAATAACTAATAGTATTGTAAATAAAAATTGGATTAATTTGAAGATAGAGGTAGGAGAGAAAAACCTCAGATTCAGATTTGAAAGTGAAGTCATAAATATATATATATATATATATTTCTTTTTAGCCCTTGCATGATTTGTAATCAATGTTCTGCTAAGCTAATTTCCATTTTGCACTTTGCATTTTATGTGTAAACATTAGCTGCTGATGCCCAGACTAATTCACATGAGGGTATTTGACCTATTCACAATGAACACAATAACATCCCCACATAAATAAAAGATTCTCTTGTTACATTTATAAAATAATAGAGAAAAACTGAAATTAGATGATAAACTTACATATACACTAACACTGTGTTTGATAATAATATAGTCTATAAAATAGTCTACAAATATATAGCTACAAAGGAGGACAATAATTCTGTAATAATTTTAAATCTGAAAGAAAAGTATTATATGAATGTAAAAATAAGAATTAAATCCAAGATGGAATTATATTCATAAATGTATAAAATAATCTAAATGTTTCTATTATCCTTCCATTATTGTTGTTTGTTTTTAGAAAATAATACAAAGGTTCCCTATTCTGAACATCCTCTCCAACACTTGGCATTTTTTGTCTTTTTGATAAAAACTACCCTAACAGGTATAAGGTGATATTTCATTGAGGTTTTGAGTTGCTTTTCTCTGATGATTAGTGATGTTGAGCTCTTTTTCATGTACCTATTAGCCATTTATATGCCTTTTTTGGAAGAATGTCTATTCAAGTTTTCTGCCCATTTCTTAATTGGATTATTTCCTTTTTTTGCTGTGGAGTTGTCGTTCCTTATGTATTTTGGATATGAATCCCTTATCAGATATTTGAATTGCGAATATTTTCTCCCATTCTGTATATTGTGTTTTCATTGTGTTGATGGTAGGTGGGGAAAATGGGAAGATGTTGATCAAAGGGTATGAAGCTGTAGTCATATAAAATTAATAAATTCTAGAGATCTAATGTACAGCATGGTTATTATAATTAATAATAATGTATTGTATTGGAAATTTGTTAGCGTAGATCTTAGGTACTCTCACCACACACACACCCACAAAAGTAATTGTTTGAGCTGATGGGCATGTAAATTACCTGATTGTAGTAAACATGTCACTTTGTATATGTATATGAAAACATCATATTGTATACCTTAAATATACATAATTTTTATTAAAAATAAATTTTAAAAGAAAAGAATATATATAAAAACATCAAAATATTCATTTAGTATTTTTAATCACTGTCTATATTTTCTGTAACTGTTTTTGAAAATATTCAAACTCCTATTAACTATGAGGACTTACATAATTTTTCAGAGGTAATAAAGGTAGCAAAAGGTATGTATCATAAACTCCAAGGAGCAAAATACTTTATTTCTAAATATATTATAATTTTGAGGAGCTTAATGGATCCCTAACAACAAGATAATTTATTTTAAGTATCATCCATTAAATAAATTTGTTATATAAAAACTTAAGTTCTGTGCTTAATTCATCATTTGCCAATGACTCCTGTTTTGTCAACTATAATAATTCAAGGAAATTAACCTTACTGACTACTTAAAAGCTAAGCACTAAACTACAAAGGTCTCATACTTCTCACAAAACCACAAACTAAGTATTATCATTTCTAGTGCATAAATTAGAAAACTAACATAACCGGTTATATAATTTATCCAAAGTTAATAGTTTTTAGTTAGATCAAGTGCTTCATCCTGGCTTATTTTTTTGGGTTTTGGGTTGGAAATTCCTGAGGCACGGCCACCGAAATTCTTACCTGAGTTAGAAAGACAGCCCTGAAATAATTTCTCAGGGGAAGGGTGAGACAGGGTTGGCACCAAAAAATCATCCCCTGAAAAATTATTGTTCACTAAAACTATTCAACTTTGCAGATTATTATTGGAGGCCATATTTCCAGAAGTATAATTACTTTGTCAAACACTAAACACATTTTAAGGTTCTTTATAAATAAATTCAAAAAAGCCTTATATTAAACATTGGTAACTCATAAATTCTATTAAAGCTCCTATTCAACATTATTGTCACCATCATTTTTATTACTTAGATAACTCTATTAGTGATTCAACACTTCCATGAAACACCCAGTACTCATCCCAAATGCACTCTCTCATCCCCATCACCTGTTTAACACATCCCCCAACCACCTCCCCTCTGGTGGACTATCAGTTGGGTCTCTATACCTAAAAATCTGTTTCTTTGTTTGCCTCTCTCTCTCTCTGTCTCTTTTACACCTTTGTTCATTTGTTTTGCTTCTTATATTCTAAAATAACTGTATTTTAATGGTGAAAACTATGTCTCCTGCTTTTAATGTAAATGTATTGGGTTACTATGAAACATTTTTAAACATTCATGAGCTTTCTATTGGACTTGTGTGTGTTTTATTGTAATGTGAACTTATACATCTAACATTTTTATAATTAAATATTTTGAAACAAAATATTATATTTCAAATAGGTGTTAGGTATAATAATTAATAGTACATTCATTTTGATATAACACTTGTGTACATAAGAAAAGCAAAAAATCAAAGTACATTAAAAGGCATATAGGAAAATAAATAAATATTAAAAAACTTTATATGTTTGTGTTTCTGGATTGATTATTTTCAGGAACATTTGTTCTAATCACTATTCAGTTGCTAACCCCAGGAAATAATAAACTCATTTTTCCATTAAGACAGTAAAAATAGCTAGAACTAGGTTGGAGTTTCTATATACAGTTTTATTTATTATTGAGGAGTTAGTTATTTTATATAATCAAACAAATATTCATAAAAAACAAACATCTGATCTATCCATTTTTGTATGGAGTGAAATCCCAATTTAGTAAAAGAGCATAGGCCTAGAATTTTGCATACGTAAATTCAAACAATAGCTCCTGTACATACCCCAATTATTTCATTAGATGTGTCATTCACCTCTCTTATACTCTCTTTATTTGTTAAAATTGAGTTAATAATATCTGCTTTTAAAGTAATTAAGTGTGTTAGAAAGGTAGCTGTGTAGTGCTTGTAAGTACTCAAAAAATGACAAAATTATTGTTACATGTGCCTACAAAGTTATTCTAAAAAATGTGGCATGTTACAAAGCTATTTTTAGAATTTTGGATTTTGAAAAAAATAATGGAGATATAGTTCTATTAATGGTAAATTTGTACTTAGAAATGACGCATCTATATAGTTTTTTGGTCTTGAATAAGCAAAATAACAATGATAGACTAAATTAGTCGAGTGTCAGATACTGTACTAAGTGCTTTATGTTCATAATCTCATTTAGTGCTTGTAAACATTTAAGGATACTGTTGTTTTTTTTAAAAGATTTTATTTATTTATTTGACAGAGATAGAGACAGCTAGCGAGAGAGGGAACACAAGCAGGGGGAGTGGGAGAGGAAGAAGCAGGCTCATAGCAGAAGAGCCTGATGTGGGGCTCGATCCCAGAACGCCGGGATCACGCCCTGAGCCGAAGGCAGACGCTTAACCGCTGTGCCACCCAGGCACCCCAAGGATACTGTTTTTATTGAAACTTTACACTTGAGGAAACTGTGACTCAGAATAGTCAATAAATTTTTATGCAGAGTGCCCAGATAGTAAGCAATAGAACTAGAATTTAACTAATAGAAATTGAAATTTTATTCTAAACAATATCCTACAGAAGTTACTAGTAGAATTTATATATAAATTAAAAACAAATTCCCGCCCTCATTTGACAGTCAAGTCTTTCCCACTACGGTTGATGAATATTTACCAACACACACATACATACAATAAAAACACTAGATCTTATTTTCTGGTAAATTAATTATTTTCAAAATTATATTTTAAAACATATAGTGAGTATGGTCTATTTGCTAAGGTCAATATTCAGTTCTGGGGATACGGTGGTAAATATGTCAGGGCCCTTGCCTGATAAGTCTTATAATCTAGTGAAAATAATGGTAAAGAAATGATTTTACTATTAATTATTCAATTTCACTTTTAGTAAGTGTGAAGCATCATAAAAGATTATCAAATGGGAAAAGGTGCGGCCAATCTAGTCCAGAAAGTTCACAGAGGGTGTACTTGACAATATTATGTTGGGTTTTCTGAGCTATGAGCAATTAGGTAAGCGGTGCTTAATTAAGTGAAGTTACTTCTAGATAAAAATAAGAGCAGTACCAAAACCCTAATTGTGAAGGAGAAAGACATATTAAAGAAACCGAAGGGATGGAGAATTTGGACAGTAAAGAGAAAGGAATGAATAGCAAATTAAGCTGGAGAGGTAAGCAGGTCCCAGCTAATCCAATAGGCTCCAATAAAAATGTAAGCATTTCTCTGTTAAGTTAAAGAATAAGAAATTGCTTGTTCTGTAGGTCAAAAATGGTTTGCTCTTGGCAATTCCATATGTTTCTACCTTTAAAATAAAATGAAACATTTCAAAAAACTTTAATCATATATAGGACAGATTTGAAAGTGACAAAAACTAGATTAGAAAAATCAGTCAAGAGACTGTTAAGTAGGGGCGCCTGGGTGGCACAGCGGTTGAGCGTCTGCCTTCGGCTCAGGGCGTGATCCCGGCGATCTGGGTTCGAGCCCCACATCAGGCTCTTCCGCTATGAGCCTGCCTCTTCCTCTCCCACTCCCCCTGCTTGTGTTCCCTCTCTCGCTGGCTGTCTCTATCTCTGTCAAATAAATAAAATCTTTAAAAAAAAAAAAAAAAAAAGAGACTGTTAAGTAACACCTCATTGCCCTTCGCATCAGCCGCCGGCAATCACCATTTCATTCTATGATTTTGGTTACTTCAGATTTCCTCATCTAAATGGAATCATACAGATTTGTCTTTTGTAGAGTGGCTTGTTTTATTTAGTATAACGTCTCAGTTTCATCTGTGCTGTCTCTAGTTTCAGTTATGTGAGATGAGTGAATTCTAGAGACCTGCTGTGTAGCATGGTACATACAGCTGATAACATGGTACTGTGCACTTATATATTGTTTTATTACATTCAATTAGCCAGCGTATAGTACATCATTAGTTGTTGATGTAGTACTTAATGGGTCATTAGTTGTATATATTTTGCTCAAAGGGTAACTCTCATGTTAAGCATTCTTAGCACACACACACACACACACACACACACACACACACACAAGGGACACAAGGAAACTTTTGAAGGTGATGGATGTGACAGTGTCGGGAGTGTATGCATTTGTCCAAGCTCATCAAAGTGCATATATTAAACATGTGCAGGGTTATTTAAATATCAATTATACCTCAATGAAACTGCTGGAAAAAAGAGAGACTATTAAATAGTTTAGAAAACTGAACCACGGATGTAGTATGAAGATACAAACAAGATCACCAACAGAGTTCTAACTTGAACAAATGGGAAATCAATTTGCCATTAAAAACTATATTTATCATTACCTGTGCTATTTGTTGTTTGTTTCCATACACATCTCTATGTTGGCTTGCTTTTCTATCTTTCTCTATTTAAGTTTATGAACAAAACGTGTCTGTCAGTTAGTGAATGTACAGAATTTGCTCTATCTATTCTCACATTTTCTGCTGAGCCAGAATTGCCAAGTGTTCTGTGTTAGTGTATTCTATCTAAAATGCTAAACACCATTTGACAGCTAATTTTAATCAAAACAGAGATGTTATTTTCATTGATTCATTACAAAGAGCTATCAAAGGCACACATGACATTTTGTAAATCTGATTCTCCTAAAAGGTTTCCATTCTTAGGAATAAGCTTATAAAATTGAGAGAGAGAGAGTTTTGACAATGCATGCAGTTGTCACCACCACAATCAAAACATAAAACAATACTTTCACTCCCAACATTTCCCAGTGCCTCTTTGTTGACATCCCAGCCCCCGGCAACCAGTGATCTGTTTTCTGACCTTATTTTCTTGCCTTTTCCAAAACGTCATATAAACGGAATCATGTAACATGTAGCCTTTTGAGTATGGCTGCTTTCATTTAACCTGATGCATGTGATGGTAATTGATGTTACTGCATTAATTGTCCATTCCTCTTTATTTCAGTGTATAGATGTAATGTAGTTTATCCATGCATGAGTTGCAGGATATCTGGGGTTTTTTTTAGCTTGGGAGATTGTGAATAAAGTTGCTATAAACATTTAAATAAAGCCATTTTTTGGTGAAAATATTTTTTTCATCTAATTTGGGTAAATATCTAGAAATGGGATTGCTAAATTGTATAAATGTATGTTTTACTTTACAAAATTTCCAAACTTTTTTTCAGTGTTTTTCAATGGTGCAATACCTTTACAATGTACTCTTCATACTCAGAAGCACTTGGTATTATTATTACTATTATTATTATTATTACTATTACTATTATTTTGTAACGGTAGCTCCAAGTAGTTTTAATTTACATTCATACACCTTCTTTAACAAAGTGTTCAAATAATTTGTGCGTCTTTTTGTGGGGATGCTATTCTTTTTACCCTTTCACTCATGTTTATATACATACATATATAATATTAATATAATAGGGGTAAAAGTTCTCTACAAGACACTTACTTTGCAATCATTTTTCTCAGTGTGTAGCTTGTATTAATAGTGCATTCAATTAACAGTGCCTTTCAAAGGACAGAAATCCTTAAATCTGGTAAAGTCGATTTTTCAATTTTTAATTTTATGGATTGTTACTTTCTGTTATATCTAAGAAATCGTTGTCTATCTCAAGGAATAACAAACACTTTTATTCCGTGTTTTGTTCTAAATATTTTATGGTTTCATATTTTATGTTTAGGTCAATGATATTATTGAGTTAATTTTTAGAAATGGTGCGAAATACGCATTGAGGCTCCTTTTTTATAGGTAAATACCACTTTTTAGCATGACATTGAGAGTACTATTCTTTCTTCATTGAATTACCTTTCTGTAGTTGTTGCAAATCACTTGCAATTCACTGAAAAGCCTGTATTTGTACCTTTAAATCTAGAATCTAAATTCTATTTCAGTGTCTATCTTTGATTCATGTAGCTGCGTCTTAGAGTTGAGTTGTTTGAATCACCTAACTTTGTTTTTTTCCAAAAACGAAACAAAAAACAAATAAAAAAGCCAAACTTTTTTGGGGCTACTCTACTTCCTTTGTCTAGCCACATAAATTTTATGATCAATTTATTAATTTCTACAAAAAATGCAATGAATCTGTATGCTTGTTTGGGAAAATTAATATTTTGAGTTTCTCAAACTGTGAGTATGGAGTAACCCTTCCTTATTCAGCTCTCTTTGTTTGGTTTTTCATCAGTGTTTTGCAGTTTGGTATATAGAACCTATACTTTTCATAGTATTGTAAATGTTCTTTTTTTAAAAATAGAATTTCAATCTCTAATCGGTTTTGACCATAACCCAGTCTGTAGAGATAACCAAAATATGTCACTTTTAAAATTTCAGGTGAATTATAACATGCTATAGCTGTATCGGACTAATAGCTGATATTTAGGGTAGTGTTCAGATTTCAGGATCAGAGATCAGTCACCTGGGTGCCATATACTCCTCTATACTAAATGTTAACTTATTTAGCTCTCATAATGCCTTGTGGTGGGTATTTTAATTTCTACTCTGTGGATGAAAATCTGAGAAACAGTAAATTAAAGTTATATGCTCAAAAAATATGGTCAATTTTCAGATATTGACCTGATAGTCATCAATCTCCCTAAACTCATTAATTATTTGGGCTTTTCTATCTGGCTAATATGTTGTCTGCATACAGTTACAGTTTTATTTTTTCCTGTCCTATTGCACTTAAGACAATAGAGAATAACAGTGGTGAGTAGATATCTATACCTTGTTTCTGACACTAGGAGGAAAGCATTCAGCCTTTCAACTTTAGGTATGTTGCTAAATATAGGATTTTGTACATACCGTTTATCTGGTAACTGAAGTTTCCTTCCAGTCCTAGTGTTCTGAATGTACCTGTCATAATTGGGTATTAAATTTTGTAAAATGTTTTTGCCTCACCTATTGAAGATTATTACTAATTTAACTCAAAGTATTCTCTAATTTCCCTATGACTTCCTCTTTAATCCATAGGTTGAGTCTACAACTGTAATTGTGTTTTTGTGTATTTGTTCCTTCTATTCTATCACTTACGCTTAATGCATTTTGAAGTTCTGTTGTTACATGTATATGCATTTAGGTTTATGTTTCTTGGTGAATTAATCCTTTTATCATTACGTAATATCCTTTATTTCTGGAAATATTACTTCTGAATATACTCTGATATTAATATAGCCACCCCAGGTCTCTGTTGATTCATGTTTGCATGCTTTTTTATTCTACATCTTTTGACTCTTAACCTGTCTCTATTCTTATATATAAATTTAGTTTTTAGAGATAGCTAATTGTTGGAATTGTTGGGTTTCTTTTCTTTTCTTTTCTCTTCTTTTTATTTTTCTTTTTTTTCCTCTTCTTTTCTTTTCTTTTCTTTCTCTTGTCTTGTCCTGTCTTGTCTTGTCTTCTCCTTTTCTTTTCCTTTTTTTTTTTAAAGTAGGCTTCATGCCCAGCATGGAGCCTATTATAGGGCCTGAACTCACAATCCTGAGATTGAGACTCAAGCTGAGATCAAGAGTCCATCGCCTAACTAACTGAGTCACCCAAGCACCCCAGATTTTGTTTTTTGATTCATTCTGATAATCTCGGCTTTAATAGGTATGTTTAGGTATGTTTAATAGGTATGTTTAGACTGCTTATATTTAATAGGTATGCTTAGACTGCTTATATTTAAGTTAGCTATTTGTATATAAAGAACTGCCATCTAGGTAGTTATTTTCCTATTTGTTTCATTTGTTCTTTGTTTCTGGTTTTTCCTCTTTGTCTGTCTTTTTTGGAGTAATTGAAAAATTTTTATCATTTGATTTTATCTCTACTTTTGGCTTAATTTTTATACCTCTTTTTAAAAAAGTAGTGAGTACATAATATATATATTTTAATTAGTAGCAACCTAATTTCAAATGGTATACTACTTTGTGTGCTGTGTAAGGACCTCAAAACCTGTGTATTTCCAATTGGTTCTCCATCTTTTCTGCTATTTTGTCATATATTTTATTTTTACAGAAGTTACAAACACAAAATTAATTGCTGCTGTTTCTACCGTAACCAATTATTTTAAAACAATTAAAATACAACAGAAAAATCAATTTACCTTCATTAATACCATTTCTAAAGTTTTAATTTCTCTGTCTAGATCCAGGTTTCTCTCCTGTGACATTACTCCTCTGAGCTGAAGAACTCACTTTAATATGCCTTTAGGATAAATCTACTGTTAGTAACTTCTCCCAACTTCTGTATTTCTGAGGAAATCAGTACTTACCCTCCATTTTTTGAAAGATATATTTATTGAGTATAGGATTCTGGGTTAATCTATGATGTGTGTGTGTGTGTGTGTGTGTGTGTGTGTGTTAGATAACTTTACGAATATTCATCTTTACCTTCTGGATTGTATGGTTCTGATGAGAAATCTATTTTCATCCTTGACCCTCTGCATGTATCTTTTCTTTTGATACCTTCAAGGCTTTCTCCTTCTCATTAATTTTCAGCTACCTGAATATTATGAGTCTAGGGCCATTTTGTTTGTTTGTTTTATCCCTTTTGATGTTCTCTGAGTTCTTGGAACTTTGTTTTGATGCCTTTTACTATTATTTTTTAAATTCTCAAACATTAGCTCCAAATATTTATTCTTTCTCTTCTTCTGAGATTCACATTAAGTTAGACCATTTGAAATTGTTCTTTAATGGTTGTTTTTTTTTCACTCTTTATTTAACTTTGTTTCAGCTTGAGTATTTTGTATTGATCTATCTTATTTCCTGATTGCTTTCTCAATTGTGTTAACTTGAGAATGAATTCAAAGTCATCCTTCATCTCTTTTTCTGTGTTTTCACTTATAGCATATCCATTTCCTCATTACTCTTCTAATCTCTCAGCCAAAATTAACAATTTCTCTATGCATGCTGTTTATTTTCTCCACTATAACTTTTTTTTAAAAGATTTTATTTATTTAGTTGACAGAGAGAGAGAGAGCGAGAGAGAGACAGCCAGCGAGAGAGGGAACGCAAGCAGGGGGAGTGGGAGAGGAAGAAGCAGGTGATGCAGACCTCGATCCCAGGTCCCTGGGGTCACACCCTGAGCCAAAGGCAGACGCTTAAAGGCTAAGCCACCCAGGCGCCCCTTCACTATAACTTTTAACATATTAATCATACTTGTTTTCAAACCCTTGTCTGATAATTCAGACATCTGTTTCATTTCGGAATCTAATTCTGTTGATTGCTTTACTTCTTGACACTATGTGGATTTATTCTTGCTCCTTGATGGGCCTCATTATTGGTTGAATGTCACACATCTTTTGTATGACAGTAGAAAATGTTGTAAATATTATTCATTTCTGGAAATGAGCATTCATTTTCTTTCTAGTGTGGGTTTTGAATCATTGACAACCTGAGCTGATTTTGGCATTTGTTGTTGCTGCAGTTATTCTCAGTGAACCATGATTGTGAATTCCTCTAGCGTTACCTCACGGGTAGATTGAAGCTGGTTTTCTATAGGATTTTTCTCAGTATTTTCTCCATACTCAGTTTATGTCTTCTCTTTGTACCTACAACCCAGAGCCATGTCTCTCCTTGCGGGTCCCCCCCTCCTTCATAGTCAACTGCAGTTCATTTTTACTTAACTCTTGCTAACCTTCTTTTGAGAGTGCTGCTGTATTGTTATTGTTCATCACCAGTCTTGGGTAAGTGTGTGTCCCTTTGTCTCATGGATGGCACTTTCTCAGTGATTCCGTCCCTCCTCTCCCAGCAGAAGGTGGTTCTGAGTGGTCTATGACCTTGTCCTGGCTGCCGTGGTTACCTGTACCCTGTTGGTGATGAGGTTCAGCACCCTTCCCACCGTAGTTTAAGGCCTTTCTCCAGAAGGGAGGTAGGGGAGAAGAGGCGTATGTGACCTTCTGCTGTTTCTGCAGCAGTTGCTATTCTCCACTCTGAGGCTTGAACCACAAAGGAAGTTTTCTTCCTTCTCTGGCTTTGACCCTTATCTCTTTTGTGTGTGCCTAGAGAGTTTCATAAAGAAGAGCCTGAGTACAGGTATGAATTTCATTTGAGTATGCAACTCATGAGTTCTGTACTTGCATATTAGCCCAGATTCTGTCTTTAGCAATTGGCTAAACATTTTAGCTGAATTCTTCTAACTGCCTTTATTGACATCTGGTATAAATAGCTTATATGTACTTTCCTGTGGCTGGAATAAACTTAACATTATCTAGTTCCACCTTGTCATTTGACAGATGAGGGCTTTGAATCTCACGATGATAAATTGACTTAACTTTAATATACAGGTCTAGCTGTGGTTACCTAAGTTTGGTGCTCTTTCCATATTTTCCAGGTTACAGGTAGATGTTTCTATGCAAAATATGTCTATGTCTATGTTTTCCTTATATTTGTATTCCTAGTGCCTGGAAATACGCCATGCATGTAGTAGGTGCTCAATTAACATTCCTTAATGAACGTTTTATTCTACCACGTATACCTTACTCACCATTCAATCTAACCCCTCAAAAGAAAATTTATGGAACTTCATGTATAAACTAAACCAAGTTAAGATAAAAGAGGAGAACATACAATAGATATAACTATCTAAATGATGAGCAGAACAAGGCAATGTCTACGTGATATGGATACTGTAAGTACTAATACCCACCACTCTTAGACCGTTTGCTAATATCTCCATTCCATGAATGGACATGCATTACTTTGTTTAAATATATCCCTTTAGACTTATTAAAATAAAAAACCCTGAGAGGAGAATGAATCATAAAAATCTAGGTTACACTAATTGGGTTTATTCAGTAGAAGAAAAGCAAGGGCGATGTGAGAGTATCGTTAGGTATTGGGATTGGGTTTAGGGAAATGAAACTTGAATGAACATTTATTGAATACATAATGTGTAATTGCAACTTTTATAGGCATTTTAATGTTTAAAAAAATTAGCCAGTTCTTTCTATATCCATCTTTTTCCAAAAGAAAAAAATGGTACTCAGAAATGTTTTTCAATTTGCCCTTGTTATTACATAGAACTAGAATGCATAGCTCCTTCAGGCACTATGTACTTTTTCACTCTCCTGAAGTGCCTTCCCGAGGTAAGGAAGATGAAAATGTAGGAGAGGAAGTCCACAAACAAGATTTAGAATATTGTTCTTTCTAGCTGTGTTAGACAGGAATTTAAAAAGGAAAAAAAAAGATACAGAAAAAGATATAAAGATACACCTTAGATCCTGACAGGTTGAAGGGTTTTTGACACTCTTTGGACTAATTTGAAACAGAACAGTGAAAATCAGGTTATTGTCACTTTATTTAACTTTCATTACGTTCAGGTGTATTTTAACAGGGAAATACTGAAAATGCATTTCAATAAACAATCACTTTAATTTTTATGTGTTCATTCCTTGTGACTACAAAATATTTAGACTGACCATTTATAGGTTTTTAAGACCCTGATCTTGCACAGTTTTAAAGAAATTCATGTTCTTTCCCTATTCTAACAAAATGCATATTCATGGAAAAAGAAAAGGAAACTACTTTCAAAATGGATTTTTAAAATATGTCTGACAAAAATAGACCTTTCTCTTTTTTGATCTTTTGAATAAAGCAGCTTTGCTACATTCCTCCTTTTCATATAAAAGGATGAAATAGTGTATTGTTAATCATTTTCATGCACTGTGACTATTAACATTCTTTAATTATCCTGTTAATCAGTGTAAATGTCACCTGTTACAATATTCATACACTGCATCTATGTCATCCATTAGTCCAATTAATTAAAAACTCCAAGTTATTTATTGATTCATAAAATAAGTGGATACAGTTCATATACCTCTATTAAAATTTGCCAAATTAAAATTTTGCATGTTAGCTACATTTATCTTTCATTTTCCCACCCTCCCATCAGAAAATTCCAGGTTTTTTGATGTTCTTATGTTCTTATTCTTTATCTTGCCATGCTAGCCATCACTTTTAAAAGACTTTTACTTTTGAAGTTAGGTGAAACAGGAATCAATCATGAACAAAATAAAGGCTTACCTTCATGAAACTTGCTTTTTAGTGGAGGAAGACACTTTTACAACAAACATGTAAATTATACAGCATGTTAGAATGTAATAATTGATATGGAAAAATACAGAGGAGGCTGAGGAGGGAAATCAGGTAACCAATTTGAATAAAATAGTCAGGAAAGACTTCATTAAGAAATAGAAATGGGGGGCACCTGGGTGGCTCAATTGGGTAAGCATCCAACTCTTGATTTTGGCTCAGGTCATGATCTCATACATTTAATGTGAAGTTAAGACATGCGCATGTAAAATGACAATTACTATTTGATTGTAGAAAATCTGTAGATTTTAATATGTCATTTGATATGGTAAGTGATAGATAAGCAAAACATGTGGGTAATAGTGATCTTCTATACTTTTTATTTCAAGCCAGGAAGAAAAATAATGTGATTTGCCATGGTTTGGAGCCCTTCAAAGATTCAATTTTAAGATTGTTGTTTATGCAAGCAGCTGTCTGTCCTAGAAATTAGGCAGGCCCCTTAAATAATTTAAACTTCAACTTCTTCAAAATTAAAATGGATAAAATCTACCTTCCCACATTTTACCTGAGATTGTATTGAAAATAAAGTAATTTACAAAGTTATATTTTGTTTCTTAGAATGTTCTGTATCTCTTCTGAATACCTTTTTAAACCTGATTTAAATTTATAAAACTAGCATATTTTTGTTACTTATGAAATGATGTAGTGCCTCCAGTCTCATATGATTTCACCTAGCTCTCTTGTATCCAGAGAAACAGATGCAGTAAGTATGACAGTTGATTATTTATTTTCTCCTTAAATCATCCAGGGAATATTTTTATTCTTAAAAAATTAAGAGAGAAGTAGTTTTCTAATAGCTCTGTTTTCATAATAATACATTTTCCATTACCTATAAACCTTGGACTACTATGAGACCATATGATATCATTTTAACAATTACTTTGTTAAAAAAAATCACGATAATTAGAATTTTACATTTCCAGAATTTGAGCAAAACAGGAATTTTGATTGTTTAAATTTTTTTTCAGGTAAATCTTACATCTTTTCTAAAAATAGGACAAATTCATTTAAAAATATATAGCCATACATCACTACTACATCACCAATACTGTAAAATTTCTTCTAAAGTGTGCTTTAGCTGTGTAAACAATTAATCTAAATTGTGTTTATTATTTGGGGGCAAGGGACAGCACACGACTACTAGAAATCCACTTTGGGCCCTTGTTTTCCTGAGTCTTGCTGAGTACAGTAAGAATACAAGGCTCTGACAGCGGTTTCCCTATGCCATTTCCCAGAATTGTGTTTGCAGTGAGCAACCCTGAGAGCTGAGGTATTACGAGACAAAGATGAGGTTTGCTTCCTGCTTGGTATAAAAGCAGTAGATTCCCAAAGGCCAGTGTTCCCCAACTATGAAGAAACCCACAGTGTATGCAGCATGAACGCTTCTTACCCGCGCATCTGACCAATCCATGTTCCCCCCAAGAGACTTGGGGGAAGAGAGAACTGACACAAATACACTGATGGTCATGCTGCTTGCTGTGCTATGTTCCTGTCTCAGCACTTTCTTATCTTCTAGCATAGGTAACGATTAAGGTCCACTTATTATTTTGTGTGTAGAGTACAATCAAATCCCAGATCCAACAATGAGCAATACAGAAATTATAGAAAGCAACTGTATTACTAGAAAAAAATCAGGTAGAAACTATGGTCCCTTTTCAGGATTCATTCACAAACACATCTACATGCAAAAACATAGATAGCAGATAGAGAGAGAGTGGGAGAGAGAAACTGCCCCAAATCTTACATAACATGAGAAACGTGTCTTACTAAAATTTTAAACTTACACATGTAGTTTATTTGCCAGAAGAAGTTGTATCATGTTTTTGTCTTTTAGATATATAAAGATAATACCTCACATCTTTAGAAATCTGTTTTCTTTTATAGTGTTACTTTCAGACGGTAACATTCAGTGCAGGAATTCCAAAGCGTCTGAGAAATCATTCTTTAGAAAGCAATCTTTGGCATTACGAGCCTATGATAACTTACATGGTCCATTTAATAGAAATTTTTACTTTAAAAAGATGACAGTGTTCTACTTAGGAGTCAGAAAATAATTTGAAGTCAAGTTCTTAACTGCAAAATGATTCCAAGTAAATGTTACCAAAATAAATTGAAATATTCACTTTGGTTTGTTGTTTGAGATATCTGAGATAACACAGGGTGTTAGATAAGAAAGAAAAATTAAATTACTTTTTACAAAAGATATCTGGAGCACTTATCTTTTTTTCTTAATCCATACCTCTTTAACTATTTTCTTTTGAAGATGCACTGAGCTATTTTAATTGGGGGGAAAGCCCATAGAAGCAGCTTGCTTTAAATCCCAGCTTTTCCCTTTCTGCTAAATTGATTTTTGGCATTTATAACCAGGGCTCATAATATTAGCCACCGTGGACTGGCTTTAACTTTTTTATAGTCATTATGTTATTTTCTGTTCCTGTAATCATGATAAATATAGCAAAATCCACTTTTCATACTTTACTAGGGACACAGGGATCTGTTACAAAGTAGGAGAAAATAAATTGGAGGGAATAAAAATAAATTTAAAAGGATGTTGCTTGACAACTTTAATAGCATGGTAATAACAACATGCATTGAAACCAAAACTTATAATTTTAGTAAACAAAAACATAAACTCTCAAATTGTAAAACCCCAAGAGTAAGCAGGCATGTTCTAGCAAGAATATTTATGCTTTTAAAGCCTGATACTGTGGCTAGAGGACGACTGGGTAACAATAATCAACTACAGAAGAGCGTGCTCTTGCTCAATAAAGATAATCTTCAGGACAGCGTGCAGCCAAGAAATTTTAATACTGCCCACATAAATTTCAAGAGGCCTATGAAATCATACTCCACCTGTCATTTAGGACTTAGCACATTTTACTGGGATTTTCTCAGCTAAATGAAGTATAATAAGGAAAGAAATAAATTCTAGTATAAGACTAGGTCATTAACAGTAAGTAGCACACGCAGAAATGATAAGTTGGTGAGCTGAGAACCAGACGCCTTTAAAAAATAACCTCCTTAGCTTGGAATCTCAGTCATACTGGAAGGTTTACACGTTGACATTCTAATACTAAAGACAAAATGCCCAAGAACAAAATCACTTTTGTTGTATCAATCAGAGTGTGGGGAAAAGCATGTATAGAATTTTCATGTTCAGATAGCTAGCTGGGAGAGGTGCAGCCCGGCGGAAAATGGCAGGGCTTTTAGTAGTTAAACAGTAGGTGTGGAGAGAACGGAGTTGTGGCAATAACAAAAGAACTTTTTTTGGAACGCCATGTTATTATTTTTAACCAGCTACTATTTTCTTAACCTCAAGCCTCCCTTTTATGGATTTCTGATAACATTTGAAAGCAGGGGTAACTTTGTAGAGTGCCTCTGTATTTGAGACAAATTACATTTGTAATAATTTGAGCGTGTCTCAAGATATACCTAAAGCAATATAGATGTAGTCGATATGGTGTGTGTAGTACAAACATAAATTCTAAGGTTGCAAGCGACCTCTGCCCATCGAATAATTTCTGCAATTATCACAACAGTTAGGATTTAAGGATGATATTTTGTGAAGGTATTTGTAGCCCTTACCACAATCTTAATAAAAAATATTTTTTGGAATACATGTTGGCTATTAGATTTTGTGACTCCATGACGATGCTGATTCTATTACTTTGACTGTTCAATAAATATTTGTTGAACAAATGTTGAATAATAGATCTGCATAGAGTGAAGAAGACTACAGGGGGACCCCCATGAGAGAAGAGTCCAGAAGCAGAGAATGAAGAAGACCTGGCCCCCAGACACACCCATCCTAGAGGACTATCAGTGCCGTCAGGTGGAAGGTTAAGTTATCCACAGAGCTGTTTGTTTTATGTGACAGTAGGTCATCATATTTACATGTTTTGTATTCTTTGTCAAATGGCATCACTTTCATTACTTCATTCATTTTGCACATTCGTTCTTTCAACTAATGTATAACTGATTTTTTAATAGAAATTCCTGTTAGGATTTTAGAAGTAGATTTTGATGAGGTTTGGTGAAGTGTCATATAGACACCGTAGTGTCAGTCATTAACTTCAGAATAGCAGTCCGGAAGAAGCCACATTGCCTGGGTTCAAATGTCTTTCTGCTCTTGTCATTTATGTACTTGAGACCTCTGTGGAAATTGAAGCCCTCCAAATCCTGGAGGAAAGAACTCTTGGCATCACCAAAGAGTGCAAGATAACCAGTGGGCTCTTCAAAATGCCGTGACCATGTTTTATGGTGTATGCACCCAAGCCACATCAACACTTCACCTCACACGACCAGAAATCATATGGCCTATACTATTGCAGCGGAATAAACAAAAAATGTGCCTAGTTTCTAATCACTAAATGCCACTTTAGGAAAAAAAATGCTTTCCAGAGGTCCCTGAGAGAATCAGATGAACAACTCTGGCCACTCATGGTCTCCAATTCATAAATTGTCTTGTATCCCCCCCTTCAGTTTACCCAAGCAACAAGCTCCCTAGCAAATTCCCAAGCATCATCCCTCCAAGTATTTATCATTGTTGGGCTCTTTTTTGCTGATCATAAAATGGTGACTCCCAAACGGTTCTCATGAAATTGACCTTCAGTACCAGTACTAGACTGAATAATTATCCCACAGATGTCCATATCCTAACCCCTAGAACCTGTGAATGTTATTTTTTATAGCAAGAGAAACTTTGCAGTTGGGATTAAGAAAAGGATTTTGAGATGAAAAAATGATCTAGGTGAGCCCAATTTAATCACAAGGATCCTTTATAAGAGACAAACAGGATATCAGAGAGAGAAAAAAGATGATGTGATAATGGAAACAGAGATTAAGTGATATGGCCAGGAGCCAAGGGGTGCTGTATTCTCTAGAATCTAAGAAGCAAGAAACCACCATCTTTGACAAAACTTTGATTCTGGTCTGGTGAGGTCCATGTCAGACAACTCATCTACAAAACTGTAAAGGAATAAATTTTTGTTGTTTCAAATCACTAAGGTTACGGTAATTTGTTACAGCAGCGATTGGAAACGACAGGCAGTACCTCAGAGATATTGCAGGTTCGCCCTTAGACCACCGCAATAAAGTGAATACTGTAATAAAGTAAGGCGAATGAATTTTGGGGTCTCCCAGTACATATAAAATTTATGTTTACACCGTATGTATAAACATATTAAGTGTGCGATAGCATTATGTTTAAAACAAAGATGTATATACCTTAATTGAAAAATACTTTATTGCTAAGAAACTCTAGCCATCATCTGAGATTTCAACGACTCATAATCACTGATCACAGATCACCATAACAAATACAATAATAATGAAAATGTTCAAAATGCTGTGAGAATTACCAAAGTATGACACAGGGATACAAAGTGAGCAAATGCTATTGGAAAAAAATGATACTTATAGACTTGTTCGATGCAGGGCTGCCACAAACCTTCATTTGCAGAAAACAATATTTGCCAAGTGCAATAAAACAAGGTATGCCTATGATACAAAATTTGTCTTTGCATATATTTATTGGGAATGGCAAACGGAGTAATTTAAAGGGGAAGAAGTATGAAGTATCTAAAATTTCTGTGAGGCTGAAGTTGCCATATATCAAAGCTCATGTGTTTCCAAATGTCAATTCAAATTCTGAAGAAGGTTTTGCCTCAGATACAAGTGATGTGTTTATAATAATTTTCCAGTCTGTGGTCCTGTAGTTCCACATTCTGTGGTCCCACTTGGAGATGTGCCACAACAAGATCTTTTTGCTTTCAAATGCCTCTACAGAGGCACGTATCAAAGCTGTGAATATAAGGTCTGCTTATCCTGGTTGACCCGCAAAATCTTTCAAAGGAGCGCAGTATGTACTGTGGTGGCTCAATATTCCCCAGGCATTTGTACAAGAGAGAATTCTAGAGGGGCTGAAAGTGGCATTGCTACGTGCAAGTTATAAATGGCTTAAAAGATACCATGCTTATATGGGGATCTTTTTCAATTTTTCAGAATTAACTTCACAGCAGAAATAAAAGCATTTCTCAAACTTGAAAGATCAGTGTAAACTATGTGAAGTATAATACAAACTTCAGGAATTGAAGATATATGGACACAGATATAATTTTTGAGAAAAATAAGTAATTATAATATTTGGTAAAGGAATTTATCAAATATTGACAAGTAAATGGATTCCTTCAGTTGACGGATATGGGGCTTCTCGCTATGTCAGAGAAAGGCACAATTATTTTCTTGTTTCTTTATAACTTTTAAGGAATGAGAAACTCCCCAGCATAGAGCTTCTTAATCAATAATTTATTTACAGATACGAAACTGAAAAGAGAAATAATTTTTTACTCTGCGGAAGAGTCACTACTGTAGGGTATGTCAGTTTTTAATAAAGATTGAATAAGAGATATGATGGCTAGAGCCGTTTTAAAAGAATTAACAACACTTACCGTACAATAAAAGTACTAAACATAGCTGTATATATTCATTCCAGACATGCATATTTATCCACCTTTACAACAACAACAAAACTTTATCACTTGTCCTAAAACACAATGTTCTGATAACCAACACATAAGTCAGATGAAGGCTCAATTCTAATGAATAAGTAAACCACCACTAGGACGGAGCTGAAACAGGACAGTGTAGGAGAAAGAGATCTAACCCTTCAGAAGACCAGGGTTCTAGGTTTTGATCCACTACTAAAGCACCATCTCTTCTTGGGTTAATAAAGTTGGTTGCATACAACCATAGTTGCTGCTATTCCCCATTCTCAAGTGTACTTAATAATACCCACCTTAGGTTGAAAGACAAATCAGGAAATGCCTGGGTGGCTCAGTTGATTAAGGGTCTACGTTTGGCTCAGGTGATGATCCCAGGGTCCTGGCATCAAGTCCTGCCTTGGGCTCCTTGCTCAGTGGGGAGGCTGCTTCTCCTCTGCCTGCCGCTCCTCCTGCTTGAGCTCTCTCTCTCTCTCCCTCTGACAAATAAATACATAAAATATTTTTAAAAAAGAAAGACAAGTCAGTGAAGTATACAAAAGCATATTTTTAAATTTGAAGTACTACATGAATTTTCACATTTAAAAAAGGCCCATTTAAAATCACTATTAGAAGAATGTTCATCCTAAATGATACTCAAAAAGGATGATGAGAACTTTACTTCTAGCCCCATTACTTTTCTCTATACAATTCTTTCTTCTCAGTGGTAGCACAGGTGTGATGGGTAGGTTTTAGTATCAGCCTCCAAACCCGTATCAAATAACACAAATTTAAATAAAAATTGTGTACTTGGAATATGTATTAATTTTCTATAGCTGACAAATAGTGTCAAGTTAATGACCTTTAATATTTTTGCCCATTTGTTTTTTGTCAGTTTGCCTGAGTCAGGAGCACAGGTGGAGGTGGGCTCACTCCTCTCTGGTCTTCAAAGACCGCCGTCTGGGCCCAGCCCGGGGCTGCAGTTCCTCACTGAAGCTCACAGTCCTCTTCCAGGCTTGTGTGGTTGTTGACAGGGTTCATGTCCTCGTGGTTGTGGAACTGAGATTCAGGTTGTGAGGCCATCTCTCTCCACAGGACATTCACGACATGGTCGTTTGCTGTCTTCAGGACAACTGGGACAATGTCTCTGCTGCTTCAGGATCTCTTAAAGACGCACCAGATCAGGCAGGCCCATTGAGCAAGATCATTCTTTTGATTGACTCAAAGTCAACTGATGTGAGACCGTAATTTCATATGCAAATGCCTTTACCTTTGCCATGTAATCTAATCAGGGGGCTAAAAACCATCATATTCACAGATCCTGCTTACACTAAGGGGATTGGATTATGGAGGCCACATTTACCAGGAGTCAGAAAGCCATCTTAGAATTCTGGCTACCACCTGTGTAAATGGAATAAAACTTCAAGCAAAGTCTCCTAACTCTTGTCTGCAACTACCTCCTTACCCTGTCCTATTTCCAATCAGATTATTATTTTGAAGTTCCCTTACCCCAAAATAAAGAAATTTGGGACTTGCAACTGCTACTCTTGTGTTTAACTCTGCTTCGGATCAGCATTTCTCAACCTTTTTTTCATTATCCCTCCCATAGATCCTTTACAGACATTTACAGACATTTCTTTTTTTTCTAATCATGCCACATGAAATTCTAATACCACAGATCATACTTCTAACCTGTTTATGTACTGTATATATTCCTGTGCTTTCTGCACAACAAAGAATAAAACTTTCCTCAAGAACTGGTGTTTGCTCCCTTGGGTGCAGTATCGCCCCTGCTGAGAACAAATGTTCTAAGTAAAAGCCCTTGATTCTATTTGTTACTCAGCTGTGGGTACAGCACCAGTAACAATTTAATACTGCATAATTCTTAGAAATGGATGAATGCATGCGTGCTTATAAAGCAAGCCCTTAACCTAGAAGCTGGCTATAGAATTTGTGAAAAGTGTTCTTTTCCTTTGGTACTGTTTCTTCTTCTTTGTTACCCACATTTGAGTTATTTCATTTGTCACAAATATCCATACTCGGGAATCAACAGAGGCAGGAACTAAAACTTAGACCAGTCACTGTTTCCTGAGTATTAACAATCTAACACATGGCTGTATAGAATGCAGTGATATCAGTGGACAATGATTATTCATGATCTCAATTATTCATAGTCTCCTTTTCTCCCAGGGAGAAATCACTATGTCTTCTTTATGTGAAACGCTGATTAAAAATAATAACTCGAATAGTGCTTGAAAACAATTAAGACAATTATAGCAATAATGTTTAATTATATTGTCATTTTCTTTACTAGACTCTTTGGCATAGATAGCTAACTGCTATAAAAATGTCACATGAATTGAGAACAACACTTGAAATGCATGAGAGTATTCGCGTAATGGACTGGATGGAGGAGTGTCGGGTGAATGACAGAGAAAGCACTTCTGTCAAGCTGGTGGAGACACTATGTTACATTGCGTTACACTGAGCGACACAAGACGAGCTCCTCTCGGTATACATAACCCGGTACGGAGTGTACAGGAGGAATATGGATGCAGCTCCAGAATACCATCAAGCATGAGGTCAATCGAGGAAAAAAAAATTACCTGTTTCCAGACTTGATGGACACCCTGTATAAATAAATTCTTCGTGCAAGAAACTGTAGGGAAGGTGAACGTATAATACACGGCTGTAGTAGCCCAGAGTAAAATTTCTGTATCTCGTTACTATGGATGTTTTGTTCTCCTGCACCGCGATTGAAACATTGTATACAGCATTCTTTCCCGGGAATTCTTTCTTTCAGGAAATATTCACTGGTTGCCTACTATGTGGCAGAAACTCTTCCAGGTATTTGATACAAATGGTGAATAACCTTGAAGTGTTTAGAATCTAGCAAAAGGCTTCTAGAAATTTGATGTGTAGCACCTGTAAAGTTTGTTAAAACACAGATTCCTGGATCCTACCCCCAGAGATTCTTTTTGAGTAAGTTTGAAAATGAGGCCCAATCTACACGTGTAGCAGGCAGCCAGAGCTTACGTGGCTGGTCTACAAACCGCCCTTGTGTTAGAGTCGACCAAAGCCGTACCATAACACATTTTGCATGGCAAGGTGATTCTGCTTCATTCATTCATTCTGGGCCTGCTTCTTCCTTCTACTCAGATTCTCCACTGTCCTATTGTTTCTACTACCTTTCCTTCCTTCACAATTGCCTCTGCGGTGTTTATTTTCATATCTCTGAATCTAGGATGGCTTTTCAAAAACAAAACAAAACAAAACATTAGATCTCTTCTTAATAGTAATATCCTTTCACTGATAGTTTTTTAAAACAGTGTCCTCCTTACTACATTTATAACCAAAAACGAAAGGAAGTATATTATGAGAAAATGTTTGAGGATAAGTAATGCAAGCTAGAGTTCCAGAGAGAGCAAAATTTAGTCAGAAGAAGAATCCCTTTTCTTCCAAATACGTGAATCGAAGCAACCTTATTTCAGCAGTAAACAAGTTTAATGTTGTAAATTAGCAAAACTTGCACCCAAGATAATCTGACATATTGGTGTGCTTAATCATTTTTGTAATAGATGTTGTTTGGGCATGAAGTGGCATATTTGTAATGATAAAGTTAATCCAGTATTTTTCCCTTTCTCGAATCAATGTTACGTCCTTAAGATTTATCAATAACAGCAAAGCAGTAGGTTTTCTAATAACATGCACAATTTAATATTCCTTTCTTATGCATACATTAAAGAGACACACATTCTTACATAATATACCTAAGTAATTAGGATTCCTTTCCCGAGCTAGTCAATGATAGAACAAATACTAGAAACATTTTTCAATAAATATGTTATCTGTGTCTGTGTCTAGGGAAGAGGAGAAGAATGATAAAAGAAGGGAGGAGGGCAGCAGGAGGCATGGAGGAAAGAAAGAGGAGGGAACTGAAAAACAACACCATGGTTTGCATCCACAAAAAAAGCGAATCTCCATTCAGTAAGCCAGAATTAATTGTATGATCAATGCCCTTCTCTCATTTAAAATGCCTGATGACCCTTGCTTGTTACATACTCATGATAAATGTATTTTTTAAAGGTTTGGGCTCTTAATACAGAAAACATTTATTGAAAAAGTTATTTCTCTTGATACATGTATTTATCTTTTTAAAAAAAGATTTTATTTATTTATTTTGAGAGAGAGCGCGCGCGTACGCATGCGTGCAAGTGGGGAGAGGGTGTGGGGATGCATAGAGGCAGAGGGAGAGAAAGAATCTTAAGCTGACTCTATGCGGAGTACGGAGCCATCCAGAGGTGGGGCTCCATCTGGAACCTGAAACCACGAGCTGAGCCAAAACCAACTGTCTGATGGGGCGATTAATGGACTGTGCCACCCAGGCACCCCAATACATGTATTTATGAATCATTCGGAATGTATGGTCAATTGCTGTTAATGAAAGAGAAATAAAATGTGTAATTAATGGATTTTCAGGATACAAGTTAGTGAGTAAACTATTTGTAATGATGATTTTGCCTCCTGCATTTCTACTGAACAGATTACATAATGTATTCTGATTACCGTAATGAGTAGTGATGAGGGTTTTTAAAAATATTTATACCACAATGAATCTATCACAAATTTAAATTAGCACTGAGCAGGTTTTTGTAGCAGTGAAATACTAAAATATTTGTTTCTTTCTAAAGATTGCACGTGCACACAAACATGCAATGTTTGAAATTGTCAGTTTCCTTCTTTTTTTTCTTTTAGCGCAACCCCCTGAGTCTAAAGCTAATTGCTACTATTGCTTCACATTTACATAGCACTAAGAAAGGCAAGGAATTTACAAAGTCCTGGACAGTGACTTCAAATCTTCAAAACCTCAGTATGAATAAGTTAAGAAATGATAACCCATTGAATACCCCTTCATTATGCATTTATTTTATGTGTCTTAAAAAACATCAAAATTGTTCATTCTCTGTACAGATGGAAAGGAAACTCCTAACCATGAAATGCAGTGGGAATTGAATGTAGCAGGGTATGGATGAACACATCTCAACTTCAACCGTAAAACAAAATACAGTAGCTCTTTCTGATGCCTGGGCCTCTCTCTTTTATCCCATTTGGCCAGGTATACAAGAAAATTAGTACCAAAGTTTAGTTTCTCACAGAATTTGTCATACAGAAGTGTTTCTGATTTATTTAGCACCTTGGCCTTGAGCACAATTCTCAAATTTTACTGTGCACCCATACCATTTGGGAATTTTGTTAAAATGCAGACTCTCTCATTCAGTAGTTTGGGGTGGCGCTAGGAATTCTGCATTTCTTTCTTTTTTAAAGATTTTATTTATTTATTTATTTATTCATTCATTTATTTTAGAGAGAGCAAGAGAGAGCGTGTGTGAACAGGGCTGGCTGGGGGTGAGGGGCAGAGGGAGAAGAAGAGAATCTCAAGCAGACACCACGCTGAGCCCTATGCAAGGATCCATCTCAAACTCCAAGGGCATCTGAGCCAGAGTCAAGAGTTGGACACTTAAGCGACTGAGCCACCCAGGCGCCCCAAAGAATTCTGCATTTCTAATAAACTTAAAGTAATGCTGACATTCTAGTTCTCCTAAGGGTGGGATGTAGATGAGAAATCCCTTGGGTCAGGCAATGCTCCACTACTAAATTGTGGAGACCACTTGAGGATTTCCAGAAACTTCCTAGGAACATATTAGTGTGGGATTTTCAGATGTGAGAATAAAACCTCTGAGATTTTATTTAAAATAATATTTCAATCTTTTTTCTACTCATGAAAAACAAATTTCCTATAGTGCACACATACAACCATGCATGCTTATATACATGTATGTAAGCATATCTGTAGATAAAAGCAAACGGAAACAAAAGCTAACCAATTATGTAGAATTATATTCAAAACCAATGCTTACAGTATCTAGTCAACAACCTCTGTTCTATCACTTATAATTATGGTTCAAAACAATGGAGGGGAGGGGGGTGGGGGAATGGGATAGACCGGTGATGGGTAGTAAGGAGGGCACATATTGCATGGTGCACTGGGTGTTATACGCAACTAATGAATCATCGAGCCTTGCATCAAAAACCGGGGATGTACTGTATGGTGACTAACATAATATAGTAAAAAATCATTATTAAAATAAAAAAAAAAAGAAAAAAAAAACAAAACAATGGAAATATTTGAGGCAGGGAATTTTTGAAACCTGTTGATTGTAACTTACTATTAATTCTTTTCTTTTTACGAGTTGTAGATTCAATATATGAAAGCCTAAGCCATAATTACTTGAATAGAAGAAAAGGTTGTGACTCTACATATGATGGAAAAGGGAGGTTGAAGTGGATTCGGAGAGAGTAGTACTTCCTATCCATATTGTTCTGTCTTCTTCCCAGTTCTGAAAAGCTTTTATTTCTGGTAACAACCCATCTAGAAAAGACCTTCAGCATGTAGGCAAAGGAATAATGATTTTAGAATTTTCTTATGAATGGAGTGATGCCAGAAGCCATTACAACTGTAGTCAAGAAAAACATTAATTGTGTTATTTTGTTGGCCCATTTTTCTGGCAATAGTTTTAATGCAACGTGAAAAAGATGATCAACCTTTAGGTCAAAAGACCAATTGAATAGCACGCAGTGACTTTGCCTTCAATCCTTAGTTATTGAGAACCTTTTGGGAAAGGGAAATGCATCAAGATATCTCATGGGTATTCCAAACTCAAATCCAAAATTAAATGAATTAATCCTATTATCTCTCACTATCCAACCCAGAGTTTTCATCTCTGGCCTAGGTCTCTGTTAATGACATTTTTATTTATACATTAAGCAATGCTAGAAATCAGGAATTTAACCCCTTTTCTTACCTTGAACAACCAATCTTCCTATTGGCTCTTTAAATATATCTTTAATAAGTTTCTCTTTTCCATGTCTACTGTTCAACCACTTTCTTGGGTTCTCATCATCTTTCCTATGTATCTGCCCCACATTCTTCTAAATGGTTCCCTTTATTCAAGGTAAGTACAGTGCTTCTACCTATTTCAGCCATCAGCTCAGCCTCTTTCTTTAAATATATTTGACCAATATAGGAAAATAGAAAACTGATGAATTTGAGGATTGTCTCATTTCACTCTTTCCTGTGTTGATAGTGCTATCAAGCAATTGCGATTGTCAAAGTACCACAGAAGGTAACAGGACAAAAGCATTGAGTCTAGGAATTCCCCAAACTCTGCAGACTCCTAGTAATCAATAATTTGTTATTTCTCTTGGCATTCATTTTTAAAATGTCAATAATATGTTATATGTAATTCAGTCCCACAGAGTAAAGAGCTTCCAATTACTATGGGTGTCTAGAATGCAGAGATGTTTACATGGTAGAATAGAATTTTTTAAGTCTTTAGTAACTAAGACCTTTAAGCAATGAAAAGCATGGTCCATAACACTGGCATGATATTCACAGTTATCATTATTTCTTAATATGTATCTTCTAAATATTTAAAATCTGTCTCTACTCATTGCAGCACATAATGAAATAAAAATCATAGTATAAATAAAACATGGTATGGCTCAACACTGAAAGTTGCATTCTTCTCTGGTTCTACAATCTTAGGCTAGAGATCGTTCCATGGGTCACTCTGGAGGTATAAACACTGTAGTTCATTCCTCAGGAAACTATCTTTTGTGTAGTAATCATTGAATTATAATTCCCTTTGTCAGTAAGCATACTCAACTAAGAAATGCTGTCTCACAACTTTTCAAAGAATTGGTGTCGTTGAGGTGGCCAGAAGTATACCATCTGGGGTTATTCTGGACAAAGGCCATACCTGCAGCTCTGAATTGATGTGTCATTTTCATTTTCCACCAAGGTTAAGGCTTGGATGCCATAGGCTGTTTATGAGAAGATGTGATGCTAACTAACTTATATTCACATTCCTTTAGTCAAATAATAACTCAGTGTTTCAAAAATGGTGCATTTGTAAAAATATATTGACTTTCTATAATGAATATATTTTGGAAAAACAGTAATTACTGACACTTTCCTGGGTTAGGATGGAAACATTTTCAAGAAACATTGAAAATAATCTTTAACTTTCCCAGCAGAATTTCTCCAGAGAAGAGAAGACCTGTGTCATTTATCAAATAGTGACCATATCAAACCCCTAGATTGACAGAAAGGCTCAGAAACCTATCATTTGACTCAGCAGGAAATAGCAAGGCTTAACTATAGAAGCTGGGGATGGTGAGTTCTGAGTTTGCTCCCAAAACTACCTATACAGAACCAAATTGAAGATTCCCTATGTCCCACACTATATCCTCAATAAACCTGAGCTCCTGAATTATGTACACTAGACCTACTATTCCATTTTCACCATCATCTGATACTGATTTCCAGTTTGTAAAAACCAAGAAAAATTATATGTATTTTATTTTTTTGTTGTTGAAGTATAATTCACATAGAGTGTCAGTAGCTTAAGGTATACAGTATAATTATTATAATGATAAATATATGTATTTTTAATTGGCATCCTTGAACTTCCAACACATGGTTGGAAAAAAATCAACATGGGGCACCTGGGTGGCTCAGTTGATTAAGTGTCTGCCTTCAGCTCAGGTCATGATCCCAGGGTCCTGGGATCAAGCCCCATGTCGGGTTCCCTGCTCATTGGAGAGCCTGCTTCACCCTCTCCCTCTGCCGCTCCCCCTGCTTGTATTCTTTCTATATATACCAAATAAATAGTAAAATATTTTAAAAAAGAAAAAAAATCAACATGAAAAGTAGCAACAAGCAGTAATAGGTAACAAGGGAAAATTGGAATTGGGAAACAATACAATTTATAATATAAGAGTAATTGCAGGGATGCTTTGATTTGGTATTGTAAAGTCATATTATTTTGTATAAATATTTTTATAATCTACTGGGTGGTTTGAATAGCCAAGCCAAAAATATTTATATACAAATGAATCAGAGGTCAGCTGAAAATTAACTTGGAAAAGACCATAAAATCAAACAAAGTGTGCATAATGCAATGTGTATAATTTATTTGTATAATGTATTTATTTATTTTGGAGCATTGAATTATACATGAAATGAAACCCCCCCCCCCCATGTTAGTGAGAGCATCAAAGGCTCCTGAATGTGTGCCACAGTGTCTGCGGTAGAAACATGATCTGGTTCTAAAAGTGTTTTCAGGTTAGTTCTAATCATAGTTTCTAGATGTGATTCAACAGAGTAAAAATTCTGAGTCAGGGCTAGAGTCATACACAGGGGTAAAATAAAAATGTCACAGAACAAGAAAATATATTCAAGTTTCCCAAGAGGAAAAAAAAAAATAGCCTTACCTGGGGAAAGGGCTGACTGCTCTAAAGAAATGTTACATAACACAGTATCCAGGGAAGGACTAGCATAGATGATTTATGGAGCCTGGGGGAGATACAAAGTCCACCGGAACATAAATAGATGAGCAGGTGGGAAAGAGTCCCGAGTATGAAAATAGATGAGGGCGAGTGGGAGAGTGCCTTTCATTAGGTATCACCGGTTATAATTTAATGGAAATCCAATACAGAATCTTCTTTAGATAGAACAGTAGAATTTAAAAACAGAACCGAAGACAAATAGAAAATAACTATTCATGTTAGGAGGAAAAAGACTCCCAAGAAGGCATTGCTAGTGAAGAGCTTCAGATTTTATTTCATGGTCATTAGTATATAAAGATCTGCAATTAGAGGAAGAGACAGGTAAGTCAATAGCAAGATGTCATGTTTAATTTAGAGCTTTGACACTACATAGCCTTACTCTAAGTGTGGGCTGCTTTCCAGGGAATAGTTTTAGTTCTGCAAATACAATGCTTCTGTATTTGGTGTAATATGAGACAATTTTTCAAAAATAAAGAAACACTACTGCTACCACTGAAAGGCTTAGGATAGAATGATTTCACTTGTCTTTTTAAGTAGGTAAATAAATAGCACTCACACATGCTTCAAATGATAAACATTATTGTATTTGGGAATTACGAAAGGGTCTCCTGGAGAATCTGACTAGTAGATTCATATAGAATATGTGCCTTGGCTAATTAATGAATGTGCTCATGTAACATGAAGGACCATGAGTTACTCTAAGGGAACGGACGTTTCCAAAATGTTCTAAATTCTCCTAATGGCTTCAATATACTTTATTTTTTATTTCTTACACTGATTCTTCAGGGCGATTTAAAATGACAATCAGGGGGCCCCTGGGTGGCACAGCGGTTAAGCGTCTGCCTTCGGCTCAGGGCGTGATCCCAGCGTTATGGGATCGAGCACCACATCAGGCTCCTCCACTATGAGCCTGCTTCTTCCTCTCCCACTCACCCTGCTTGTGTTCCCTCTCTCACTGGCTGTCTCTTTCTGTCAAATAAATAAATAAAATCTTTAAAAAAAAAATAAAATGACAAACAGACTCTTAGAAACTATTTTTTCTACATTTCTATAAGCCCACATGCCTCTTCTAACAATACTCTTTTAACAATTAGACTGTTATAACAGAAAGGGTGCCAGTATCCAGTTAAATTGAATTCAGTGATAATATTCCATTGTTCTGGAGGCAAAACTGCTTGACATACAGTCAAGTGAAATTGCTCAATTGTACCTGAGGAAGAAACTGATCAATAATATTATATTAGTGCTGATACAGTGATTTCTTCTTTAAAGATGTATAACAGATGTACATTGCTAAAAATTGTCACTACTCTTAATGTATTTTAGTTCTGTAGCTTTTTTAAAAAATGATTTTATTTATTTGAGAGAGAGAGAGACAGAGCTAGCACAAGCAGAGGGAGGGGCAGAGAGAGAGGGAGAAGCAGACTCCTTACTGAGTCAGGAGCCAGAGAAAGGGCTCAATGGGGCTCGATCCCCAGGACCTGGAGATCACAACCTGAGCCGATGTCAGATGCTCAACCAACTGAGCCACCCAGTCACCCCAGTTCTGTAGCTTTTATTTTATTTTTTAATGATTTTATTTATTTATATTAGAGAGAGACAGAGGCAAAGATAGCAACAGAGAGCAGGAGTGAGAAGAGTGAGGAGGAGAGGGAGAAGCAGACTCCCCGCTGAGCAGGGAGCCCGATGCCGGCTCCATCCCAGGACCCTGGGATCATGATCCGAGCCAAAGGCAGATGCCCAACTGACTGAGCCACCCAGGCGCCCCTCTGTCACTTTTTGAAAAGAGACAGATCTGGAGGTCAGGAGGGCTCATTTCCTGTCCACTCCTCACACACTCTCACACTTTTTTCTAACTTAGTAGAAAGTTCGCTCTGGTCTCAGCTCAGTAGCCCAGACTGATTCTAGCTGCTGATTCTAGAGGCGGCTCTTTGTCAAAAGTCTCCCTCCTCTACTGGTGAGCTTCTATTGTTGCTTAGTCACACAGAAGTTTCTCATCCACTGTCCCCATAAATATGGTGAGAATTATGGGGAAGGATTCCTTTTAACCAAAAAGTTGACTTTAAGGCACAGTCCACCTGTGTCTGGAATAAGCTGTGCAACGATGTAAGTTTGGTTAATTACGTGCTTCATTACCTCCCTGCTAGTTAAATTTTTCCCAGTAAATCTTACTTTTTATCTGCACCTATGGCTTTACCATAAACTAAGTGGCTTAAACAACAAATATTTATTTCTCACAGTTCTGGAGGCTGGGAAGTCCAAGATAAAGGCATTATTAACAGAGTCATTGTCTGGTGAGAAACCTGCTTCCAGGTTCATAGACAGCCATCTTCCTGCTGTGCCGTCACATGGAAAAATGAGAGAGCTCTCTGGGGTTCTTTTGTAAGGGCACTAATCCCATTCATGAAGGCTTCATCCTCATCTCCTCGTCACCCCCCAAAGACCCCTGATACCATCATATTAGAGGTTAGGATTTCAACACAAGAAATTTGGGAGAACACAAAAATTTAGTCCGTAACAAATGTGTATCTGTAACTACTGTATAAGATGGGTATTGACCCTAAAAAGATACACTCCAGTTGTATCAATGCTGTTGGATTTTAAAATGGTGTCTATCCAACCTCCACATACCACACCATAGTGGAAAACATCCCTTCTAGGGGCAGTGACAGGTTATAAGGAGTGTTGGTGACAAAGTTCTGCAAGTATCCAAGTGGGTAGGATAGCTATGAAGTGCCCCAGCTCAGCATCTTTCGAAAAGGCCATTGAGAAAATCATTCCAAACTCTCTAGAGAGCAGCATAGGTGTGATGGCTGCTCGCCCCAGAGCAAGTATGGCAGCAATAGGATGTACTAACCTAGATTCCATTAAAACTTCAGGAAAGTTTGCTCCAGCCCCTAGGGGTGATAAAACAGCAGCAGAACAGTCTGTCAGTCACCAAAACCCCCAAACAAGAGGCAATTTGCAAGAGCATAAGAAATGTAAAGCAAACAATGTCCCTAAAACATGCAGATCATTAAAAGAAAGGTTGTATTTGCTACCAAAGGAAAACCCTGCATTGTCAAACTAGTAGCAGAGAAAAAGAGGCCAATTTAGAGCTCAGAAAAAATCCTGCACGAATACATGCACTTTATGGCTGGTGGTTGGGGGAAATGATAAGATCAAAGGGACCAGCAGAGCTCACAGATCTGAGCATTCAATGCACAACCAAGCAGATGACCTGATGCAAAAATTCAGAATGGACTTGGCTGCTCCTGTGGAGCAAAAAGGAAATAAGTCGACCCCTGGACTTTGGAGAATTAGCAGGATAAATGAGGCAGAGATAAGAACCAGATCAGGGAATTCTGTTCTTCCTTTCAGGGGAGGGCAGATGCTCAAAATATTCCTAAATTAGCTAGATGTTGGGAATGACATGGCTCTTAGTTTACTGTATCTGGATTATCCTTGTTTTATTTTTTAAGCTAAGATGGCATCAATGTGTTCCTTGGCTATAAATATTATAGGGTCTGTTTTTGGCTGCTATGAAAGTTGGAAAATGTATGAAACCAAGTGGTTTGTACTCATAAAGCTTGCTAATATTGACAGTTATGATAATGTTTCATTCCAGAAGAAGAAAATGTAATGGTCTCATTATGGGTTGAATTGTGTCCCACACAAATTCATATGCTGAAGTTCTTTTTTTTTTTTTAAAGATTTTATTTTATTTTATTTTATTTTTTTAAAGATTTTATTTATTTATTTGACAGAGACAGAGACAGCCAGCGAGAGAGGGAACACAAGCAGGGGGAGTGGGAGAGGAAGAAGCAGGCTCCCAACAGAGGAGCCTGATGTGGGGCTCGATCCCGTAACGCCGGGATCACGCCCTGAGCCGAAGGCAGACGCTTAACTGCTGTGCCACCCAGGCGCCCCTTATTTATTTATTTTGACAGAGAGAGACAGCCAGCGAGAAAGGGAACACAAGCAGGGGGAGTGGGAGAGGAAGAAGCAGGCTCCCAGTGGAGGAGCCCGATGTGGGACTCGATCCTGGAACGCCTGAGCCGAAGGCAGCTGCCTAACGACTGCACTACCCAGGCGCCCCTATATGTTGAAGTTCTAACCCCCAGCACCTCAGAATGGAATCGTAACTTGCAGATGGAGTCTTTTAGAGGTAATCAAGTCACAATGAGATAATTAGGGAGAGCCAAATGCAATATGACTGGTGTAATTGTAAAAGGGGGAAATTTGGACATAGGCACACAGGGGGGACACCATGTGAAGATGAATATATAATGTTTCTGCAAGTCAGGGGCCATCAAAGATTGCCAGCACATCACCAGAAGCTAGAGGAGAGGCATGAGAGCTATTCTTCCTCATGACCTTCAAAAGAAAACAACCCTGCCAACACCTGGGTCTTGCACTTCTAGCTTCTAGAACTGAAAGAAGATAAATGTTTGCTGTTTCCCCATCCAGTGTGGTATTTTGGTGTGATGGCTCTAGTACCTAATGCAGGTCTTCACACACAAAATTCAGTAGAGGAGAAAGTTCTGGGCAATGCTGTCTCCAGCTTCGGAGGCCAGTCTGGCCAGAGGAAGTCCTACTGAGGACTAACAAGGCTCCAACAGGAAAGTGGCCACTGTTGTTCCTTTACAACTGTGAATCAGAACAATGTCACAGTAATGACTGGAGCTTTCTATGTGGCCGGACGTTGCTGATGCTTTCTCTTATATTACTAACTACGTGAAAGAAACCATCTAACAAGGCCTGTTATATAACTTTACTTTCCTCAACTCATCCGTGATATATCACCAAAATAATAGATCAACCTAAGTACAATATAAAGTGCTGGTGAATGTGCAGGCAATCTGTTGCAGCGAGATCTACTCTTGGGAAGATACTGATGCTTTTTTCTCATATAAACATAAAAAGAAGTAAGTGTAGGTACTTCTTCAGCTGCTCCCACAAAATCCAATTTTACTGTCATAAGCATTCAGTTCTGAATATTTCATAATTTCTTTTGTATTTTTTTTTCTTAGTCTATGAGTTAATTTGAGGTCTATCACTCAATTTAAATCCTGTCAGTATTTTCTAGATACCTCATTGTTACTGTTTGCTTATTTCATCCAGGGTAATAAGCCAACATACTCTGTAGGACTTCTATCATTTGGAAATTTGTTGAAGGAGGACTTTATAAATGTCAGTTAGGGTCAATGGATTGATAGGGTGCAGATTTTTTATAGTTTGTGCTGTAATTGTATTTTCTCCATCTTCTCATTTTCTACTCACTCATGTCCCTATGTTTGAAATGCATCTTTTATAATTAGCATTTAATTTCACTTATCTCAAAATGTCTTTTTTTTCACCTTCATTTCGAAGTGTATATTCAAAGGCTAGAGAATTCTACATTGATAGTTTTTGTTTTTATTTTTTATTTTTATTTTTTTTTCTCTTTCAGCACGTTAAAGTTTCTGTCTATTGTTTCTAAATCAGCTAGTACTCTTTGTTTTGGATCTTCTCTATGTGATATCTTTTTACCTTGGGTTATTTTTGAGATTTCTTTTAATCTATAGTTTTTAGCAGTGGGAGCAAAGTGTGATTTGGTATGATTTTCTTTTCAATTAATCTATTTTGTGTCTTCTGAGCTTCCTAGATCCATGGGATGCTTCTGAGCAATTACTGCCTCCTAGTTACTGGGCCCTACTTGATAGAAGTCATCTCACTGAAAGAAAAGTCATGACTCGAACATTCATATCCTGCAATAGGTCTTTTAGAAATACATTTCCATAAAGTGAGGCAAATTTCTCACAGTTCCATTGTGAAATGGAAATTACAACTCCAATGAAGGGCAAAACTGGTCTCAAGACTATAAACAGCTATTTCCAATTAGACACTGGGAAGACCTTTGTACTATAAGGATAATTTTTAAAAATTGACTCAAGTACATACTGCTTACAATATGTGACACCTGAACTGATAGCATGGTTAATTAATAAAACAGCCTACCTCTAAAGATGTGATAAAACCAATAGAATACTATTACTATTCACCTAATGATGTTAAATTGTTGATACCACAGACTATTAAGTGCATTTTCTTCTAATACTCTTCCTAAAGTTAGGGTAGAATTATTCAACATTGGCACTATTGACGTTTTGGGTCAGATCATTGTTTATGGGCGTTGTAGTATGATTAGTAACATCTCTAGCTCTAGGTACCAGGTACCAACAGTATTCCCTTCCACTGTCAGTTGTGACAATTAAAAATGTCTCCAGACATTGCCACACATTTCCTGCAGGCAAAATAACCTCCAGTTGAGAACCACTGCTATGGAGCATACCTCCCTTACAGTAAATCTTCATTCGGATTCTTTTGGAGAGGAGAGGATAGAGGTGTTACTAATGGCCTTCTGCGTTGGAATATTGGTCTATTCAGGACTGAGTAGTTAAAGGGTTGCTACCCTCTGGAAACACATATAACAATTTATTCATAAATTTGATCTTCATATAACACTTATAAATGCCTGTTTGAGTGACACATGCAGAGAAAGCCATCTGGATTTACAAAGCCAATTAACTCTATTAGTCATCATCTATTCTACAGCCCGCTAAGTCCATGTTGTAAGGCATCATAATAATGGAATCACCAAAAACAATGAGAATGGCCAGTTAGAAATTTTTCTCACTTATGTAGTTGTCACTGGGCCATCCTTTTCAATGATAACTCTACAGGACCAGCTGGTCCCATTCTAGTCAGTAATGTAAAGTGACATAGGAACATACACACTTAGCTGACTTTCCATGCATCCCAGAGCCAGGGAGAAAAGGACTGTGAGAGGAAACGGTTAAGTGCTAAAGGGATCCGTATACTGTATAGTGCCTTTTTTAACCTCGGCAGATCGATAGATAACATTGCTCAGATGAGGGACACAGACTTCACTGCAGGTGGTCGCACAGCCACTGTACTCTGCCTCCAGATGTTATTCATGGTGACTAAAAGATAACTATTGGGTTTCCATGGAACTTATCACTCCAGAAAAGGGAATAGGAACAATCCATCTTACCCATGAGAACGCATGGCATTCAATCTTAGAAAGTGTTAGGAGACCAGGGGGAGGTGGTAAATCTCTCTCTCCTTCTCTAACAGATAGGGACAAAAAGCTCCAATCAACCTCCGATGATTTTCCCAGGCAGTAGCTCATAAAGAAACTTCCTCACAACGTTGGATATGTCACTTGCATTTGATCCAGTTATACGAGGCTTTATTTGTTCTCATATCCCAGAAACTGTCTCAATTATCTCTATGACCTGAAGTGACAACAAAGATAAAGGGGGAAATGAAATAGTTCCATAAGCATTGAGAGCTACACTAGGGAGGGGTGGATCTGGAGTATCTTGGAGGCTAATTTCCTTCCCTCTTTTGGTGGATCGGTAAAGAGCTGACTCAGTAGGTTTGAGCTGGCACGACACAAGAATGGGTTAATACCAGGAACTGCTGCTGGACATTTCTTCTTTCTATCAGGCCTCCTTTTCAACCAGAAAACTTCTATTTTTTACATGTTTATACAACTGTTTCCTATCAGTTGACCCAATAAATATGTAATTAATGTAGGGAGACATCTCTACTGAAAAGTTGGCCATGGTGAATACAGTCCATCTATCCTAAGACTAAACTTTGGGCTCAGGGTTAAACTTTTGAGATTATGATGTTCTTCTACTTAAACTTCAGGCATGTAAATATTTTCCCAATAAAGATTTTCTATACCCACACTATGTGTAACTAGTGGTGTCTGTCTGTAACCCTTTGGTATCATAATTTTGTTCTAGAAATCCTATAGTGCTCATAAATATTATAAATTTATATATTAAAAAGAAATATTTAATATGCTAACATTAGTTTAACTAGTGTTGGAACTCTCTAAAATAACATTAATACATTCAATCATACTTTAAAATCGTTTGTATAACTACACGTATAGTAGTGAAAATATATTTCATGACATTTCAATGAAATCTCAAAATGCTCATGGACTTTAATACTAGCATTATCATCAAATGCTTTTTTTCTGTAGAGAAAAAGTCAAATTGATTTGATAATATATTCTTGATAATTAAGATTATGCACAGTAAAAAACAAAAAACCCAAAATGTCACCCAATCTTGACTTGAAATTCAAATTCAGATTATTTTTTTCTCCCAAAATTGTTTCTGACACTAATGTAATTCTAGTATATTTTGTGACCAAACCATTTTAAAGTTTTGTTTTCCTTAATAAGCAAAGTATTGGTGATGGAATGTAATGAGTTTCAATAAAATTTCCATATATAGCCTGGTCTGGGACAGGCCCACTAAGGGACCCCAGCCTCTCTTCCCATGGGGCTGTGTTTTCCCTAAACTGGGGAGTCTGCACCCCCCAGGCCAGACATGGAAGAAAAAAGAGCAAAGCTTGCAGAGGCTGCAGACAGAAGACAGAAGGAGGCTGTATCTTGGGACATTTCGGATGGTTGATCTGTGGAAGTAGAGAAAGAAAAAGAAAAAAAAATAGAAAAGCAAATTGCTGCATCGGGGCCCCCACCGGAAGGTTAGGTGGACAGTTTCTTAAGCATAACATGGGTGGAAAAGTTTACTGCCGGTAACTAATATCTGCTTTCAAGTGGATGTTTTCAGCTTAATATCTTCTCTTTGAATAAATGAAGATTCAGACTTTGTAATTTTAGTGCCATTAAATTCAGTCAGTGCTTTTTCAATATTGATATATTGAAAATGCTTTCGGTTTCCAAATGTAGGAAATGGACAGACCTTTTGTTAAGTACTCATTTTCCTGCATTTGCTCTTCTGCAAGTAGTGGGTGAAATGCCAATTTTTAGTAGTTAAAACATGGACCCAAACAGTGAATGTATATAGATTGCATATAAAAAGTCTGCATACATCTCAAACCTTAAAGTTTGCCATTGTATTTTGACTCCTTTATAAAATCACCTAGCTATCTGTATTTTTCTGCTTAGCCTTTTTATCTGTATTTTTCTGCTTATCTCTTTTTATTTCATTATCTATGAAGGCTTTTGCTTAAACCTATGGACTTCATGCATTTAAACTTCTCATCAGGGAAAATCTTGAAAAATCATTTGAAGAGTTTTCATATGAAAGAACATTGTAAATTTTTATAACTTAGTAAGTAATGAATATTTGTAGAAAATGTCAAATTTCTCCTAATTTATTTTCTATTTCTGTGGCTTATAAAATTAACAGTGTTTCACATTGCAATAAAGTGGGTTTTTTGTTTTGTTTTGTTTTTGCTGGCTGAAAATAAATTCCATATGTATTTTTATAGTGAAAGCTATACAGCAAAATTAAAAAATATCAAGGAAATGATTCTTGGATATGACACCAACAGAATGTGATGTGGTAAAAAGCCTTACAAAGAGTATATATTGTATAATTTCATTTACGTGGAATTTTATAATGGACAAAAATATCAACACGGTGGCTGTCACTTGGAGGCTGGAATTGGAATTGATTTGGAAAGGGTATGAGGATACTTTCTGGGACAATGATAATACTTTATACCTTGATGGGATTTGGTTACACAGGTGAAATCTTTTGTCTAAAGTTAGACAATGTACACTTAAGAGTTTTATATTTCATTGTATTTCCAAAGAAATAAAAGAAATATTGAGTTCTAATTAACAACAATGCTGTGAGTATTTAAGAGGAAGTTTGCTGATGTCTGCTATTTACCTTAAAATGCATCCAAAAATAAGACGGACTGATAGGGCACTTAATGGTAGAAGCAAAGTAGTGGGTATATAGGTGTTCACTGGAAAATTCTTTTAACTTTGTATATTTTTGAAAAAAATTTTGAAATTTGAAAAAAATATATATTTCTTAATATCTTAATTAAGAAAAGACTATTAACTAAATAACTCTTTTGTTACATTAGTCTGTGAAAATAAGCAGAAGTGGATCATAGAAGACATATTCTTTCCAAAAGAATTCACATACAGAAGTCATTTAGACCCCGCTTCTCAAATCAAACTCTCTCAAAATTCCTAAAAATATTGAAGTTAAATAGGTGAGCTTGCCAGGACTGGATAGAAGTGAGGCCAGAATTTCTTAATAAGCAATGCTAATAGAGTTTGGCATCGCATTAACTACAAACAATAACTCTAGCCGAAAGATACCTATATGAATTGCTGCCTAAAGCATCAAAAATTCTGTTGTAGAGCACCTGGGTGGCTCAGTGATTAAGCATCCAGCTCTTGATTTGGGCTCAGGTCATGATCTCAAGGTCATGAGATGGAGCCCTGTGTTGGGTTCCATGTTCAGTAGAGAGTATGCTTGAGATTTTCTCTTTCCCTCTCCTGCTGCCCCACCTCCTGCTCTCTCTCTCTTTCAAATAAATTAATTAATTAATTTTAAAAAATTCTGATATTGTACTAGTTTATATAGTTTAATGAGACTTTTTAATTATATCAAAATAGAAATTTAAATATATCATATGTAATCATAACCATGAAAGCTTAGAATTCAGCAAGAACAAGTTTGGGAAAAGTTTATCAGAATCGAATAGTGGGGCATAATTTTGTAGTTGAAGTCAGTCTAAAGGATAGTATTTTACTAGAAGGCCATCATGGAAAACAAATCTTGGAACTAAATTTGTTTGCATGTTGGAGAACCAGAAGGAAGAAAATGAAATGGGATAATATTGGGGGTAAAATGAAGAAACAGATCAGATGAAGTTAATGAAGCCAAGAATTAAGAACCAGGATAGAACGAGGTACATTAAATAACAATGTGAGGGTGAGGTCCAGAGACAAATTTGAAGAAATCAGTTTATGTCAACATAATGTCTTTTTTTTTTTTTTAGCCCTGAGTATTTAATCCTTTATTGCTTTTCTTTCTGCCTTAGGGCAGATTAGTTTCATGTTTCAAGGACTGAAGGAAAATGACATAGTTTTATTGTATCTTTATTTCAGTAAGTTACTAGATACAATTTCTCATATTACCCTCAAGGGAATGATTGGATAATAAAACCTTGATGACAAATAGGTGGAATTGTAACTATCTGTGTGATTAAATTTTTAAAAGTTGATTATTATAGTGAGGTCAAGCTAGAGCAAAAATACTAGAGATAGTATCTAATAATAATACATGAGAAGACTCAAAGGCCATATAATATTTACTACGTGTTTTACTTAGACGATAACACAGAAAACATGATTAAAATTTGTGGTTGAGATTCAGTTGGTAATATTAGCCAAAGAATTGAATGGAATAATTAGTAATAACAACACCTTTATCAAATAGAAAACTAGTATCAAACAATAAAATTATTTGTATAAACCTGAAAATGGTATCTTCCATCCAAGATTAAAGAGTGAGTTGACTAATTTCAAAACACTCTAACCAGGTTGGTAAATAGTTTACGTAAAAAAGTTGTCTTAGTTGTTATCTTATTACAAGACAATAAAACTCACATGACCTTGAAGGAGGCAATCTGCATCATTCTTGTTTGTCTAGGACTGACCACACCTGTGTGTCTGAGTAGTACACTTTAATAAGATTACTAAAAATTGTACTAAATACCAGAGTCAGGAAGGTAATAAAGAATGATGAGAGGACTGTCATCTGTGTCATATAAATAAAGGCTGTTGGAATTTGAGTTGCTTAGCAAAGAGAAGAGAACTGTTTGGGTGAGGGAGAGACATCATCTCAGTCTTAATTTTCTTACATTGCTCAAGTTTATTAGTATGCAGTGCACTAATAGCTATTTCCCTGATTACTTGACAACACATGTAGTCTTGCTGTTCAAGTTGTCTCAGAATCATTGATCCCAACATCAGAGTGTAGATGGATTTGAAGGGCTGTCTTGTGAAAGAAGTAGACTTCTCTTTTTACTCCAGAATGCAAAAGTAAAATAAATGTTTAGATGAGGAGATAGAATGTTTATCTCCATATACTGAACAATTATCTAATAATTCAACTTATTATCAGTAATATTTAAGCAAAGACAACATACATAACCATTTTCAATCATATAAAGTAGATTCTTGTTTTAAGAGGAAAGTAGTCTCACTAGCAAGCACTAGTGTCCATTTCAAATCTCAGATTGGAATATTTTAATTTGATAAGAAAAAAACATATGTCAAACAATTTTTGATTGACAGGGAAATATTGCATTAATCAAATAATCACAATAATAGGCTTTTTTATTAAAACTGACTCTTTAGTCTCTTCATTTTATGTTTCATCTGTACCCATTGAGCAGGCAGCCACCCTTAGAACTGATATTATTCTCCTCTACGTTACCAGTATCTGGCACATAGTATTTACGGACTCGAATCACTCTGATGAATTAGAGATAACAAAAGTAACTTCATGTCCTCAAAATTAACCTACAATCCTGGAGTTTTTACCACTAGCACTATTTTGAGTAAGGTATTCCTCAAACTAAAATGATACAGTACCTATTTGATTCAGAAAGAGAAACACATCACACATGGGCTAATTCTGGCAGAAACTGGGCCCTGAAGAAGTTAAATTTGAGGGTTCTAGGGTAGGAAGTGTTACTTAAGGTAGGCAAATGCAGTCATGGTGTTGGTGTTGAGACTCTCATTGGCTTGAGTGTTGTTAAAGCAATGATCTAACAGGGAAAATTGAGGCAAACTTAGTTGGCATCACAATTTTACCCTAGTCTTATTTGTAAAAATTAACAGAAATGGTAACAATTTTGTTGTGGAAAGAACACTTAACATGAAATTTACTCTTTTTACAAATTTTAAAATGCACAAAACAAAGCAAAAAAATAAATGCACAAAACTGTATTGTGAACCATATACACAATGTTGTACAGGAGATCTCTAGAACATATCCATCTTGTATAAATGATACTTTATACCCATTGAAGAGCGCCTCCCTGTTTCCTCCTCCCCCTAGCTCCTAAAACTACTATTCTACTCTCTGTTTCTCTGAGTTTGACTGTTTTAGATATGTCATATAAATGTAATCCTGCTGCCTTTGTTCTTCTGTAACTGGTTTATTTCACTTAGCATATGAACTTCTCCAAGTTCATTCATGTTGTCACATATGGCAGAATTTTGTCCTTTTTAAACACTGAATAAAGGACGCCTGGGTGGTCAGTTGGAACGACCAACTCTTGATTTCAGTGCAAGCAGGAATGTGAGATTGAGCCTTGCAGGTGGGCTCCAAAATGGGTGTGGAACCTGCTTGGGATTCTCTCTCTCCCTCTGTCCCCCCACCCTGTGTGTGTGTGTGTGTGTGTGTGTGTGTGTGTGCGCGCTTGCTCTCTCCCTAAAAAAAAAAGAAAAGGAAACAGAAAAAGACAGAATAAGATTCCATTGTATGTATGTACCACATTTTTAAATCCATTCCTTTATTGATGGACAACATGTAGATTGTTTCCATATCTTGGCTATTGCGAATAATGCTGCAGTGAACATGGAAATGCAGATATCCTTTTGAGTTCCTGATTTCAATTATTTTAGATATATACCCAGAAGTGGAATTGCTGGGTTTATTTCTTTCTCCTTCCTTGTCCTTCTCCTCCCCATGCCCCCCCCCCACCTCCTCCTCCTCCTCTTTCTTCTTCTTCTTTGAAACTTCCATAGTGTTTTCCACAGTGGCTGCATCATTTAACATTTCCACCAACAGTATACAAAAGTTTCCATTTCTTCCCATCCTCGTCAATGCTTGTTATCTTTTGTTTTTTGAAGTAAACCCACATTCATACTGTCAACTAATCTTCAACAACTGTGTCAAAAATAAACAATGGGGAAAAGATAGTCTCTTAAAAAATGCTGTTGGTGAAAATGGATATTCACATATGAAAGAATGAAATTGGATCTCTGTGTTATACTATACACAAATATCAACTTAAAATAGATTAAAAATGTAAACATAAGGTGGAACTGCAAAACTCACAGAAGACATAGGGGAAAGCTTCATGACATTAGTCAAGGAAATATTTTTTTCATAGACACCAGAAACACAAGAAACAAAAGTAAAAATAGACAAGTGGGAGGACATTAAACTAAAAATCTCTGCACAAAAAGGAAACAATCAATAAAGTGATTAAAAGATTCTCTGTTCAAACATATTTGAGATCCAACAGATTCTTTTCCCCACTAGCCTTTGGAAAGACACAAAGCACATTAGCATATGAAGCCTCTGAGTAGTCCTGAAATAAAGAAACCCTTTATATTTATCTATCTCTACATTTCACAAACTTTGTTTAATAAAGCCCCTAGAATCAAATCTATTAACCTTCTGAAAAAATTAGTCACAAAATCCAAAAGCACACATGGGAGCATTTTTTTTTTTTCTATAAAAGAGCTAAGAAAATCTTTCGGTGTGAAGTTAGAAAGTCTCATATAGCACTGCATAGGCAAAAAGCCTAAGTCTCCTATAACAAATCTCATTAGAAGAGCAATTTGTAATTTTGATAATCCTCAAGAAAATGAGCCTCATTCTAAACCAGGGAGAAAAATATTCTTTCTCATTTTATAGGTGAGACAGTAATCTCAGAAAAGTTAAGTGATGTAACCAAGATCTCCCAGCCTATACACTGCTCATTCATCTGTATTACTGTAATGTGGATTGTATCATCCATAGAATTGCTATATTTCTGATTTATCCAATGTGAGGTACTTTTTTTTTCTTCTTTTAACCCAAACCCTCTTCTACAGAAGCATTGACATTTTAAAGCTGCTTTAGTTCAATTCCATTTACTGCATCAGTGCCAATTTCTCCAATTAGTCTGACAACACATGTAGTGTCAGTAGTCAACTTGTCTTGGAATCATTGATCCCAAGACCAACGAATAAGTACTGCTGATCTTCAAACCAGTGATCAGAATGGCCTTCCTAATTATGGCTGTCCTCTTTCCTTTTTATCTGTATGACACAAGCATTCTTAACAGACTTGAGTCATCTGCCTAGAAGCTGTTGTCATTACTCATTAGAATTTCACATTCAAGAGGTGTAAACAAGCCTGGTTTCCATCTTTAGACTAAAAAGCCTTAGGAACAGTTTCTTTTTTCACATTGCCAGATTTAAAATTGTCTTTGTCATTTTATTTAATATTTCACAACTTGCTTTTTTTCAAAGAGGAAATTAAAATCATTTCCTATGAAATTATATATATATTCAAATTTTCCTATAAAATGTATCTTTTTCTATAAGTTTACAAAGTATACTTTGATCCCCCATCTATATATCATGACACATTTAGAAGTGATGATAATTTGACAGTTATTTAGTCTACCAATATGTTTGTAATACCTCCATGTACACTGTTGCAATATTATCTCTCTGGAGTCCTAAGTAAATAAATACTGAAGAAATATATGTGGCAATGGGATAGGTCTTTTGTTTGCCCAGATTTAGATACTTAATTGGACATGGATGTAACCATTTAGATTACTAGTTAGGTTAAAACCCAAAGTCTAGGAGTTGCGTTCTTTCAGAATGAGGTAACTCGAATGTCTATACTTCCCAGATCTTCAGAGTTCTCCAGTTCAGTAGATTATCAAGATATTATTATTTCTCTCTTTTGTTGCCTGACTTTTGGCCTTTTCAATGCTTTTTCACACCACTAATAAAGTATGAACAAAAGAGATATTACACTTAAATTAGTCTACTTATTAGTCAGTCACTGAGTCAGCAAGGACAGGCTGGGAGTCCATAGCATACAAATTATAGCAATTTTCTCTTTTGTAACCACTTACTGAGAGGAAAGCTGAAATTTTTTTCAAGCTGTACTATAGTCATTATGGCCTTTATGAATTTCAGCTATGTATATACTCTCTCTTCCAATGTGTATTGGTTATTTTAAATTTTTATTTATATCACTATGTTTAAGTGTAATTTCTCTGAGAAAAAATGTCATACTATGGAGTTTGAAATATAACAGTTTAGGTTCTGTATAAAGATGGTACCAGACTATCACTCCTTTATAATACTTCACACTATTTTCTGTTAAAATACTGATCATTTTTTTAATTTTAATTTTTTAAAAAATTATAACTTTACTGGTGTACAAAAAAATAGTTAATAGTTTACACAGGTATTGCAGGGCTTCTGGTAACTACCACAACCAGAAATATTGCAATTCAGGGGCGCCTGGGTGGCTCAGTCAGTGAAGCAGCTGCCTTTGGCTCGGGTCATGATCCCAGGGTCCTGGTTCGGAGCCCCGCATCGGGCTGTCTGCTCAGAGCAGAGCCTGCCTCCCCCTGTGCTTCTGCTGCTCCCACTGCTTGTGTTCTCTGGCTCTGCCTGTCAAATAAATAAAATCTTAACAAAAAAAAAAAGAAAAGAAAAGAAATACTGCAATTCAAAAGACATAATTGTTGACACACACATTCTTCATTCTGGTGCGTAAGAGTTTGGATTGCGGAAATATATGGGAGATGTCTGTTTATTGCCTTACTCACACCACCCTTCAGCCCCACTTGCTCCAAGTCTCTTGAGGCATAAGCTGCACTGACTAGAGGAATCAATGTTGTGCCCTATAAGACACAGAGTTATGTGCTGTCCATTCTGTCAAACATGAATGGCTTTACCTCCACTCGCGTTCAAAGATAACACAGTAAGGCTCAGTGGGATATGCAGTTCCCTAATATAAAGGACAAGAAGTGCCCACAAAGCAGAGTATGCATTTCTAAGCCCCATAGTTGGTAAAAGAAGAAATTCCACCTAAGAACAACTGAAGCAAAAACTACCCCTCAAATAGCCAGACACCAGGCAGGAGACATGGTTTAAGAAAACCCTAGTTCAGTCCAGCATTGCGCCACTAGTGAACCATTTACCGACCCTGGAAAATGCATAAGGACATCCTGTGGCAGCCACCTTTCAACTCTTATTCACAAGGAAAAATTCTACTCTACCCACATAAACCATAAATAAGGGCAAGAAATCTTCAAGGCACATTTGGCTACAAATGTAATGTTTGGATGGAATTCATCCTGGTGGAAAGACTAAGTTTTAAAACAAAAATAACACTTGCCTATGGGTAAAACAAAAACAAAAACAAACTTTCTTCGTCCTTTCTCTCTCTGAATTTCTATATCTACAAGATCTATATCCGAAGAATATAAATAGTGGAGAACCCTGAAGTGTTCAGGAAAAGAAAATTCTTACGCTATTAAAAACCTCTCTTTTATGACCTCAGTAGGAAACAAGATGGTATTTCTTTTATGACTCAAGAACAGGAGGTCTCAAAGGAAAGTTTAGGAGTTTGAAAGTTTAGGACTGAGAAAGCCTAAAAATAATAAAGGGCTTAATCTAGTCCGCAAGTAGTTTTTTTTATTGTTGTTTGTAAGAGGAAAAAAGTCAAAAAACAATTTTGGACATATAAATTACAAATATAGGTTGTAATACTATCTTCTAAAATTTCACTTACAAGCATTGTAACGTCGGCTCACATTCAATGGTAAACAGTTCATTAGACTAGGTGTCTCTACCAGGTGCCTCGGATGAGGCTGTCTGCTGGCTGCAGTACACACTAGTATGTTTGCTTGTTGGTCAAAATATAGAAGCAGGAGATTTCATTTAAAGATCCAGATTTTCCATCTCTCTTGAAAAATGAGAGTATCTGGCCATACCGATACTGGACCTGCGTTGCCACAAGGCAGCCGTCCATTCGAGTTGCCTGGTAGGTTTCTTTAGATGAGTCACAGCTGCTCTGCTCATAACCACCCTTCCGGGTCTCTGACACTGGGATTCTTTCGTCCATTACAAACCAATTGAAATTTCTAGTCTTTGTTGTATTTTAGCATAACGTATTTTCATGACGAATGTGTATACGTTAATTAAAGGTACAGCTTTTATTGTTTCTATCATATTGCCATAGATCTCCAATTCCTAAAAATAAATGGATAGTTTAAATGGTTCACTGAGGCATAAACCAAAGAATTTTTAGCACACAAGTTCTGTTAGGCAAGAATGAGGATTTTAAAATTATTTTTTATTCTTTGAGATTTGGTCAGAATACAATGCCATTTAACGCTGGAGGCAATCATATGGCATCGGATGGGTTTTTATTAAGAGAGCTGATGAAATTAATAGTAGTTTATAACTGTATGGTGAATCTTGTATCCTATGTTCTTGTTCAGTTGAACATTGACCTGAGGAAACCTGACTTACACTTTGTTAAGGATTAAAGGTCCCATAAATTAACTAGTCACAACACACTGTTCACATTGGTAATCTTAATGTGATAGGTTATGGGTGATTTTGCTGCATTGGAAATGCCTGTATTCTATGACTTTTCACACCGAGTATATATTCATCATGTAATCATATGAAATAAATATTATTTCTTAATTTTATTTTTATATATCATATATTGAAACATTTCTGTGTTGTCTAATCAAGTTTTGTCACCTAAAAAGGCAGTAGTAGGCTTGCTTCATATTTGACTTTTGAAGCTAGTTAAACATAAAGCCAGACAATCTCACATGTTCATAATAATGCAATTAATTTGACCTCTTCTATTTTTTAACAATAAAAAATAATAACTAAAATAACTAAATAGAATTTTCTTGAGTTTTAAAAACAATCTTGCCACCAAAGTCAGAACAAAAATACAGTTGGGATGTTAACTGCTTTATCTGTTCTTTTGCTTTTATAATTTCCTATAATGGAATAAAAAGATACTCTTGTTAATAATATGCTTCAATATAAGCTCTTTTTTCATTACTGAATCATCATTTTCAAGAGAAAATGTTTGGTTTCCTTTTATCAAGTGATTGGATTTAACTTAAGACTTTATTCTAAAATAAAATAACTTTATAAATAACAATATATTTAATTGTGATAAGGTTCATGGTGAATAAGAGGAATAAAAATGTATAATTCTTCAGTAATAAAGTAAATGTTTTTTACTTAAAATACTGACTTAAGGGGCACCTGGGGGCTCAGTCAGTTGAGCGTCCTATTCTTGATCTCACTCAGGTCATGATCTTGGGGGTGGTGGCATCAAGCCCTGTGTCCGGCTCAGGCTGAGCTTGGAGTCCGCCTGTCCCTCTCTCTCTGCTCCTCCTCCCAGTTGTGCACTCTCTCTCTCTAATGAATAAATAAAATCTTTAAAAAAATAAAATAAAATATTGACAAATGTATATGTTATTGGCATATTACCAAGTTTATTATTATCTTATTATTATTATAAGCATTTTATAAATATATAAATACATGCATTATAAATACAAAACCCTTTTAAAATATCGAGGAATACATCAGTACATAAATTACACAAAACATTCATTCCTAAATATAATAATATAATTTTGAAAGTAAATGAATACTGAATACAAGGAGACACCTCTCTTCACAGCAATCAGTTGACTTTGTGCTTAACAATGGCATTCCTCGTTTCTCCAACAACCATCACTTGTGTTAATGTGGCAGCATCTGAGGACAGAAAGCCAGGTTGTCCTGAAATAACACCTGCCAGGATAAAAAGGTTGTAGCAGAGATCAGAATAGCCGTCTCTTCCATCTGTCTCTGCTTGCTCTTTTCTCTGGTGTCCACAACTTGTGAGAGATGTCTTTCTTTTCTCTTTTTCTCTTAAATGTTCTTACTGTGATTAGCCCTAAGATTTTATTCTTTAATGGTCAGCCTTGACTTGGGATCAAACTCTTTATTTAATTTTATTTTTAAACCTGTTTAGACTCTTAAAAAATGATTCAGAACACCAAAGATTTTTGTTGGTTTGAGTGAGTTATCATCTGATAATATAATAGAAATTATAACAGAATTTTATACGTATTTATTAATTCATTTAAAAATAATAATACATGTTAATATAAGTAACATAGTTTATGAAAAAATAATTATGTTTTAAAAGAAAAATAGTAGAGTTGCATTGTTTAATATTTTTGCAAATCTCCCTTATGTTGACTTTATAAACAATGTCTGAAATCTCATCCCGGCCCCTGTATTGTACCTGTTGAGACCTCACTCATCACGTAGTCCCTGGAGAAGATCCTTGTACACTCATGAGAAAAAAAAGCAAAAGATTAAACATCTGGGTAGCATTATGAAAATAGTTTGACTTTGCAAAGCTCCTGAAGAGCTTAGTCAGAATCTTTAAAGAAGAAGAAATGTAAAAAAAATAATAATAAATTTTTTTTAAAAAGAAGAAATATACTGTATTTAGCGAGTATTCACAAAGTATCAAGAGCACCTCATCAGGTTGGTTTTGTTTTGTTTTGTTTTGTTTTGACATTAGAGAATAGGTTTCTGCGTAAAATGGTAAAAAACTGTGATCCTGAACTTCAGGCTGTGGTTTGAGATCTTCTCTTTCTTTCCCATGGGGTTTCAGGAAAACCGCATGATTATAACCGTTGGTGTTTTGCCCAGCTCTTACAAGCCCAGCTCTTCTGTAAATTCCCCTTTTATTTCATATCTGGACTAGAAATTTCATTTTTAATCAGACAAATACACAAGTATCAAGGAACTACATTAAGACAAGCCAGGTAAAAGTACGTATATTTAGAAAGTCTAACTATGTAATTGTAATAATTGAAAAATCCACAGTAACTATCTCTAACCACTGCAAATAAGTTGGAAATGATTTTCATTTCATCTTGAATTATTTTTCCACTTCACATTAATTCTGTAAGTATATAACAGTGTTTGGCAACCTCATAATTTTGAGAAGGTTCTGGAATTTAACATGTATAGTTTACAATTATAGCTTTTTAAAAACATCTATGTAAAATTCAAAAGAAGAAAAATGTGTTTAGAAAACTTTATAATGTGAAGCAAAATACTTCCTTGGAAACATTATAGCATTTGTGTTATTCTCCAACATGTACAAACACATGAAAAGATTTCGTAGTTGGTGTTGAGTAACTATCTTTCTAACTTGTCACATTAAGGGTATACAAACTAATTTTTATTAAAATGTATACTTCTTATAAATGTGTATAAATTTTAATTAATATTTTGTCAATATTTACACCTCTGTTTATCAGATCTGTTTGCCTTCTGGTCCCCATCCACCCCACATACATACTTTACCTTATTTCATCCTTATTGATGTTGAAACAAATATGTGCTTCCATGCCTGCTTTATTTTTTTATTCAACAATAGTTTTTGAAGGGAGAATAGTGAAAGTGGTTAAATTGTGGAAATATGCTACAAGTTTCACAATGTAAAGATTGTGAGTCATCATTTATCTTTGTGAAATCCCCTTTGTTTTGTGATTCAAAGTGAGTTACGTGAAAAGAAATAATTACATATACCACCCCGTTGTTGTTGTTGTTTTAAAGATTTTATTTATTTGACAGAGAGAGACAGCCAGCGAGAGAGGGAACACAAGCAGGGGGAGTGGGAGAGGAAGAAGCAGGCTCCTGCAGAGAAGCCTGATGTGGGGCTCGATCCCAGAACGCCGGGATCACGCCCTGAGCTGAAGGCAGATGCTTAACGACTGAGCCACCCTGGCACCCCTGTTGGTTTTTTTCTTAGAATGTTGTAGCATTTATGGTGGAACATGCTGAAATATAAAGTCCTTTATGAATTCAATTTTAGTGGATTAAATTTCTATATTCACTACTTACAACATTTTAATCTGTTTTCTCAATCAGCTAAATATAACTCTTTAGCTAAATATATATATATATATATATATATATATAAATTTAAGAACTGAGTGATTTTGTCAAAGGGAATAGAAATGATACCATAATATGAAATCTTGTTCTGGCCAACTGTTATTATAATGCAAAATAAAATTAGAAACAATTAATAGGGTTACCGTTGAGTAAATAATCAGTAATATATTTTGTGACGCACATTATTAGAAAAAGCAAATAGTCTGAAAATCACCCATTGAACAAGAAAGTACAATTTATACTAGGTCCAGGACTATTGGGAATGCAGGTCGAAGACCTATTGAAGTGGAAACTGAAAGCAGGGGTCAGTTCTTCCTCGATCGTGCCAGCATTTATTCCCTCCCTTCACTAGAGGAATGAGGAAGAGTTTCTAGTGTTATGTCCATACTCATATTTACCATACCACTGTGGCTAGGAAAACTGGATACAAAAAAATATTTTTCCACTGAATCATCATTTGAATTTAAACAACAGCAGACTTTAGTACACAATATTAAATAAGAACTTCACTACACTAGCCTTCTAAAACAACAAATTTAACCAATACCACAAGGATTAAAAGAGAGAAGACCATTTTCTTAAAATATATTCACTGTCCAAAAAAAGTTTGAGTCAAAATTAAAATAATGTAAATTAAACTTCAAGGTTAAAAACAATTATTTGGATAAAGTATTTTATTCTCTAATGCCCACTTACCAAGAAGATATAAAAATCCTGGTTTGTTATAAATTGAACAATATACTTCTAAAATATATTTGTTACTGCATTATGGCAAAGTAAACATAAGAGCATATAAGTAATACTACATTTTTATGAACATATACATGTGCCCATAAGTATAAGTATGTTTAGACAATGCAGAAAGTGGATGTTAGCGAAGACATTAATCTTGATCTAGGGCATGAAACAGATCTGGTCGTAAATTAAAAAGAAAAGAGTAGGAAAGAAACTTATTTATTAATGTTTACAGCATGCTAGGTAATTTAATCACAACATTTATTTCATGCATTCTCACTAACAAAGGTGTTCAAAATGCTCCTTACGGATGAGCTTCAATAATCTTCAAAACAATTTTTATCATAATTTTACTGATGAGAAAACTGATACTTAGCTACGATAAAATGACTCATACTTCATACAAACATCACAGCAGATCTTTAGGATGAATATTATTGGTCAGAAAGTTCAAGCAAATTGGCCAAGGACACATGCCTGGTAAGTAGTGGAGCCAAGATTTATTTTAGATTTTACTCATTACAACATCTTGCCCTTTTTCCATTACGTTGTGTTGCATGTATAAGCAATTCAGCATAAGTAAAAATGAGCACGATGAGTGAGGTCTCTCATAGACTCACCTGTGATAAAAAAGCCACCTTTGCTGGGGGAAGAGTTAAGTCACATGATAATTATGAAGAGGAAATAAAAGATTTTGAAATCTGAGTTTTTGTGTGTGTACTTTCAATTTTTTTTTTTTTAAAAAGCTTAACTTTTTAAAATCTTAAAGCTCTAAAGTTCCATGTTAAACTTAAAATTTAGTCATGGAGGGGCACCTGGATGGCTCAGTTGGTTAAGCATCTGCCTTCGGCTCAGGTCATGATCCGGGTCCTGGGATGGAGCCCAGGGCGCTGGGGTCCCTGACTAGCTGGAGTCTGCTTCTCCCTCTGCCCCTCCCCCTGCTCGTGCACTCTCTCTCTCTATCAAATAGATAAAATCTTAAAAAAAAATTTATTCATGAAAATAAAATAATAGTCCTCCATCAAAGAGTAGAAACACCCTTACATTTTAATTAATTTATGAGATTACTTAGTCCCCAAACAAGTTTAAATATCAGGGATTCTCAAGTGTTTTCATTTCAGGACTCCTTAATACTCTTAAAACTTGAAAGCCTCACAGAGGTTTTGTTTATGTGGGGTGTACATATATATATATATATGCATAGGTACAATACATATAATTGTTAAATGTAAAATTGTTATATAAAAATTCCACATTAGACTTAAAAATAAGAAATTCTGGAAATATTAATAATTATTTAAAGTAATAATAATAAATCCATTACCAATCAATGTAATACATTTTTTTAAAAACTGACTTTACTTCCAAAACACACAAAAAAATGTAATAATGAATACTACTGTTTTACATTTTGCCAAAACTCTTTAGTGTTGTTGGCTTCATAGAACACAGCTGAATTCTCTGCTTCTACTGTGCAGCTCCTGGAAAATTCCATGGTTCATTTTTGAAGTCTAAAAGTAGAGAAATGATGAATAACAATATCATTTTTAAAATATTTGACCTCATGGATCCCTTAGAGTATTCTGAAGGTGGGCTCACTGAATGGGTGAATTTTAATGAAAAGAGAAAAAAATCCAGTCAAGGGAGGTTTCTGGGGACAGACTGCTTGGGTTCAAATCCTGACAGGTAAGTTACCAGCTGTGTGACCTTGGGCAAAGTATATAACTTCTCTGTCTTCATTTATCTCACCTGTAATATAACCACAATAATAGCTATACTTTCCTCAGAGAACCGGCATTTTGTGTCATTTTTTTAAACACTTAAAATAGTGCTAGGCACAGAACACTCTATGCTGTTTGATAAATAAATGAAAAAATCTAAAGCAGGGATGGGTAGGGTCACTGCCCATCCACTCAGTGCAGGTCTTATTCTTCTTCTATCTAAATAGTTAGCTCGGCCAAATTTCATGGTAAATACTCACTGCCAAAAGCAGTTTGACATTCAATGTTTAAGTAAAATTATTAATTTTTAAAATACTGTTCATTATGCTTTTTTTCCCCCATCAGACAAACTCTTACTGAGGCACAGGAAAACCTGGTAATTTTTTTCTCCAAAAATCAAAATAAAACAAACATAGAAACACACCTTGAGTTCTTGAGAAATACAGCTCTGATCTAACTAAAAAAGAAGTGATGAAATCATCATTAAAATAGCTAATTTGAATGATATGAAATATGACTAGTTAACATGTGATATATTAGAAATGGTTATCCCAGAAATGTCCAACCCAACTCATCCTTTGAACCATATCTTGTCATAGTAGAATAGGAATTTTATCTTCCTCAATCCACTTAGGTAAAAGCATCTTCATTCACCTGAATTGGGTACCACTGACAACAGACGCTAATTTGCATGAGATCTGGCACACTAAACCATTTTTTAATTTAATTTTTAAGATTCCCTGACAAATGTTTTATCTTCTAGAAAATTTACTAGAGAAAGAATAAAAGATAAAGTTGATAACAGCCTTTTCTAAGCACCAGTAAAGATATAAATTAATAAAACTTCCTATTTGAAGCTTTCTGATCGCTCTCCACCCCAGGCTTTATTTACCCTCCGTTGAAAGGGCCTTTTTGCTCCTTAGTATTCTCGTAATAGTTTTGTCTCACTCCTTTTTTGCGTGGCATTTATTTTCTACCTTGCAATAAAATGTTTAAATGTAAAAATAATATATCTTCCACCCACAAAGACTCATTGTGGTGTGGGAAAGGAATCCCCTGCGGGCCTCCGGCAGGGCTACCTACAAAGTGGGCACTTAATCTATTTGCAACAAGTAAATTAAAAGCTTTATTTTAAAAATAGCTTCTACAAAGGTCCTGGAAATAGTACTTGAGCAATAGTCATCATACTGCCTCTAAGGAACATTTTGTTGAGTAGAGAGGAAAAAGAAGCTTAAGTTTTCAGATAAATGTATTTTACTCAGTTTCAATGTGATTTTTCTGTTTCTTTTGGAATCGCACCATATTATACATGACGAAAAAGATTTCGTAACGAATAATAGATTTATTCTTCTAATTTTACTTTATGTACATGGGATCACGTGCATTTTATTTAAATGTAGGTCATAAAAAGTTTCAATGTAATTTTCTTTTTCTTAGAACATGTTTTCTTGCAGAAAACTAATGCTATATTAATATATAAGCTCACAAGAAGGACTTTATAGACCAGCAGTAAAATTTGTTTTTCTTTTAAAATAATTAGGTAATAATCTAGTATATGTGAATTATTATACCTAACATGTAAAAGAACATATGTGTAAAATGTTGAACATTATTGAAGTTATTTGAACATATTCTATTTATTTTTCATTACAATACTTAAAATCAAGCATACCAAGGATAAATAAGTTCTGCATTATAATTAGAAAAAAAATTTTTTTAATGTATACAGCATGTATACAACAGCCCGGTCACCAAGCCTGCTTTTTTCACCCTTCCCCAACCAAAAGCTGTGATCCCAGAGATAATGCTCTAATTAACCAAAATGAAACTAACATATTGAACTCTGAGTTCGAATGCAAAGTGTCATGGCAACCAGGCGAACAGAGTGTGTTTTTAGTGTGTGTTGAGGCTGCTTAAAAACAAAAACTCATTGAGGTAAAAATGAAATGATAAATCCTCTTAAAAAAGTAAAGCTTTAGCTTTTTCTGCCGCCCGACTTGATGATAAAAAAAATAGGGTGAACATTTCTGTTTCAGTCTAGTTAGCATAAGTGATCTAATGCTATATCCCATGTGTTTCTTGCTTTCTTTGTCAGAAGCAATACTCCTGCGTGCAAACATGTGATACGAAAAAAGTTGATAGTTGGTAGCATTGATGAACCAATATAGACACACTACGATTAACTAAAATCCCTGGCTTACATTAGGGGGTCACTCTTTTTATTGTACATACTGTGAATTTCGACAAATGTATAATACATGTGGTCACCATTACAGTATTGTACAGAAAAATTTTACTCTCCTAAAAGTCCCTTGTGCTTCGCTTCTTCATCCCCACTCTCCTTTCCCCCAGACCTCTGAAAACCACTGATCTTTTACTGTCTCCATAGTTTTGCCTTTTGTAGAACGTCATATAGTTAGCATAATACAGTATGTAGCTTTTTCAGATTATCTTCTTGGTAATATGCATTTAAAGTCTTTTAATGTCTTTTTGTGGCTTAATATCTTTTATTTTTCTTTTTTGGGTATCACTGTGTAAAAACATGTACGGATGTACCATAGTTTCTTTATGCATTTGCCTATGTTGAAGGATTTCTTGGTGGCTTCCAAGTTCTGGCAATTATGAATAGAACTGCTACAAATATTCACATTCAGGGTTTTGTGTGGACATATTTTCAATATGCTTGAGTAAATCCCAAAAAGCTTGGTTGCTAGATCATATAGTAAGAGTTAATTTACCTTTCTAAGAAACTGCCAAACTCTCTTCGAGATTATACATTTTTATATTATTATTGTAACTTTCCCTTTCCCCTTATTTTTTGCTTACCAAATTTTTGCTTACCAAAAATTAAACCTAATCAGACACATATATTATTTTTTAAAAAGATTTTCCTTATTTGAGAGAGAGACAGAGAGCATGTGCAGGGGGAGGGGCAGAAGGAGAGGGAGAAGCAAACCCCCCGCTGAGCACAGAGCCCAAGGTAGAGGGCTGGATCCTAGGAACCTGAGATTACAACCTGAGCCCAAGTCAGATGCTTAACTGACTGAGCCACCCAAGTGCCCTAGACCCAGATATAATTCATAAAGAGAAAAACAGATTTTTTCCCACTGATACATTCTTTTTCTTACCATAGTACCCCAATTTTTCCACACTTCTCTGCTACTTTTCTCTAAGTAGTATCAGACTTTATAATCTCCCCTACCACACACCATTCCCCAAGCTCCCAAGTCCCAACGTCCCAAATCTTATGGTTACTTCAGTTCTTACTATAATCCCCCCTATAAAGGAATATTTTTCCTTTGGCTCAAAACTCAAAATCCTATTTAGAAATCCTGTTCAAAATTCATTACACATTGTCATACAGTGTGCTTTTAACTGTTGCTCTTTATCCATTTCTTCCATCTCTCAAATGTGGTTAAGTTTTTGAGTTTGTGTGTATTTTTGAATATCTTTGTTTCACCCTGAAGGACAGTGTGGGTGGATAGAGGACCCCCCTGAAGACATGCTCCAGTGTTACATATCAGAAGCCCAGTGCCAGTTGGACATCTTTCTTCTTTCTCTCTGCAACCTTGAAATATTTTTATCTTCTTATTTAGAGTTCAGCAGTTTTACCAGAATTTGTCCCCTCTGTGCATTTTCTCATAAATTTACCCTGGGTAATGGTGACACCTTTTAATATGTAGACTCAGATCTTTCCTACTAAAGGAAAATTTTCTTTTATAAATTGTTAAATTATTGCCTTTCCCACATCTGTTCCATTTTGTCTTTTCAGATCTATCTTTCAAAGTCTTTTTAAAAAAATCATTTCCTTCATGATTACTTCACTTTAGTGTTTTGCTTTGTGCTTTGAGATTTTCTTGCCCTTGATTTTCCAGAGCATTAATTTTAGCCCCAGAAGGGACCTACTAATCATTTATTTCATCCATTTATTTTTTAGCTTAAAAATTACTTAAGTTCTAAGGAATACTATTTTTCTTGTAGATGGTTCTGTGGGTGTGAGAGAGACAGAGACATAGAGAGAGAGAGAGAGTGACAGACATCCATTCATCCCTCCTTCTAGTGTTGCATTTCATTTGGCTTGTATTTTGGTTGTAGTACTTCCCTGTCTGGTAGGCTATTATCTCTTTTTGTGAGCTCATTTTGTGTTCTTCAATTCAGTTACCTAAATATTTGTGACGGTGAATTCCTGTGGTAGGTGGGTGTGTTGGAAGTGTCTTAGCATATCCAGTACTCTCTGGAAGCACATAAAAGATGCTTATCTGCTTGTTGATCTTCCTAACTGTTCCAGCCTCAAAAGTAGAGAAGATTCAGCCCATTAGTTTAATTCTTTCCCGAACTTAAAACGTCTGGAAAAATACATACTTACGTGGCATTGATACTGAAGTTCCCCTCAGATCCCTGAGAGAGTGTCACGTTCTCCTTAGGATTCTGCCACTCCCCTGCTGTCCTGTTTGGTTCAGTTTATCTTCATATATGTCAGGCACATGGGAAAGGGAGTAAAGGCCATCAGTAGAGCCAGAGGCCTATTTTCACCATTTGTTCCAGCAGCTGCCTGACTCAGAAAAGACTTAGAGCTGGAAATAAAAGCATTGTCTCAAAGAGAGTCGAGCATCAGGACATGAATGACATGGGAATTGTGTTTGCTTCTCAGGCTTGTTTGTGCTCTGGGTAAACATGGTCTGGAGCAAGAAAATATATTGATTTAGTATAGTAATTATGGATAACTATTTCATATTGGATCTATATAATACCATTAGTTTATTACTATAAAATAAAAATGTTAGCTATACAATGTAGAAATAAGAATTACAACGTTTTCGTAGTGGATGCTACTATGTATCCAACATTTCCCAAACATACATTTTCTCCGTTCTACAGATGAAGGGTCAGAGATTAAGAATCTTTAAATAACTTCAAAGTCTGAAAGCTGGTAATTTCTATGCCCCACCTTTTTATTCATGGAAACACTGCCCCATACCTCATATGTGTGAGGGAACCTAATAAAAAATCTACTGCAATAGTTAATAAATACTCTTTCCCATGTACTCCTGTAATGCAAAGTCTACATTCAATTTGTCTCTCTGGTTTTCAGCTTGTTTAATTTGATTGTTGCATGTATAAATTATTTTTAATGGAAGGAACTAAGACAGTTTTAGCTTGTATTGACTGGTGAAAAACAACGCAGATTCTTGAGGTGATGAGAAATGAGAGTTATTTCTAGATACTTATATGTGGGAGATGCATTTTATATTATTCATGCACTGAAGATATTCAAATAAATGTAATTTTTTTACTTATTTTATTTATAATTTTATATATACTATATACTTTTATATCTACTGTATAAAAAAGTATCCCTCTCTCCCTTTGGTCATCTCTACTTTGAGGATCCAGTAATTAGGCTCAAAAGAAATTTTGCTCAGATCTCAGGAGTGTGGAATTTTGCACTTTATTTTTAATAAGAAGATGTTATATACTGACACAGGTGTGAGGGTTTTCTTCTTTGTTTGCTTTGAACATACAGGTCAGTATTAAATGTTTATCCTTTTCCTGCCAAACGTTACACTTCATCTGTGCTCTGGTTCTTCTTCTTATACTAATTTGAATGTATACGCTTTTTGGTTGAACTCTATCTAATGATATATGAGTCACTTCAGTCAATTAGGAGGGAAGCAAACAAATCCCGGATAGCTGCTTTGCTAGGTAAGGAGCAAGGAAAATATACATGATGAGGCCCAATTGAAAGAAAGAAAAAAAAAAAGACTTTAATCTCTCTTTTGGATAAGTAACTAAAAAATGATTGTTCTTTAAAGAAACCTGGCAGAATCTGTTTTAATTTTTTTTAAGATTTTATTTATTTATTTGACAGCGAGGTCAAGAGAGCACAAGCAGGGGGTGTGGCAGGCAGAGGGAGAAGCAGGCACCCCGCTGAGTAAGGATTCCCAATGCGGAACTCGATTCCAGGACCCTGGGATCATGACCTGAGCCAAAGGCAGACACTTAACCATCTCAGCCACCAAGGTGCCCCTCTGTTTTAATTTTTTTTCATTTTGGGATTTTATTAGAGAAAATATATATTTGAGATTGTGAACATGAGAGGTGGGGCTGAGAGGTAAGAAGAATGTCTTTAATTCAGCCACTAATTTAATAATCCAAGAATGGTTGAATATCTACCCTCTTCCAGCTTTTGTTTAGGTGATGAGCGTGGAAGGAAGGACAGGAATACAACTCCCTGGCCTCAAGCAATTGAAAAAAAAATCAACTTTATAGTTAGAATCATGTCTTCTCTTCTTTTTTTCTTTCTCTCCTAGATCTCTTCTTTAGTTATTAATAGAGAAATTAGAAATTGTTCATTTCTTACTTTGAAAATATTAAAGTGAGAATTTGCATGGTTCTCATTAATATTCCAAACAGAAATGTTACTTAAATTTAACAAAAATTCAAATAATTAACTTGCAATGCAAATAGAATATTAGAATCATATCCTTTGTAGAGTTTTTGTAACACAGTGTGGTAAAAAAAAAATTAAAGATAATACAAACAGTGAGAGATAACCTTGATTGCAAAATCAAATCTTGTAATTCTCACCTAATTGCAGTAGTTTCTTTGTTATCTTTAAATATTATATATTATGTTTAGTCTTTTGAAACTTTCATATTATAGCAGTTATTGTAATATTTAAGAAAAATTGACTATTGCTTTAAAAATATGAACACATGCTAGCCATCAGAATTTTTAAAAATCCCGTCAATTCACTCTCATGAATCTGAGTGCAAACTTCTGAGACTCAGGAAATTCAAAACGATCCTTTTAAATCTAAAGTGTGGTTCAGGGGCGCCTGGGTGGCACAGCGGTTAAGCGTCTGCCTTCGGCTCAGGGCGTGATCCCGGCGTTATGGGATCGAGCCCCACATCAGGCTCCTCTGCTATGAGCCTGCTTCTTCCTCTCCCACTCCCCCTGCTTGTGTTCCCTCTCTCGCTGGCTGTCTCTATCTCTGTCAAATAAATAAATAAAATCTTTAAAAAAAAATAAAAATAAAAAAATAAAATGTGGTTCAAATTTATGTTTCAATTAGCCCTTAGATAACAGGTATTATTTATATGTAAACAGTTAAATAACCATGTGCATTATTTACCAGCTTAAATCTTTGCTCTATCATCACCTGATCAGATTTCAAGTTGAAACATGAAACTTAGAAAACACCACTGTAAAAAAATTTTAGTTTTCCTAAAACCTGCACGCATGTACATAGACACACTCAACAAGTGAGAATAATATTAGCGAATTCACATATCTAAAGTAGTTTTGGGAATTAGAGACCTCATTTACCACCCCCCCAACTTTTATAGAAATTTCATTTCTTTCGTTGACAGAGAGTCCAGACAGGGAGAGGGAGAAGCAGGCTCCCGACTGAGCAGGACCATCAGGACCTGCGCTCGATCCCAGGACCCAGGACCCTGGGATGGTGACCTGAACCTAAGTCAGACGCTTAACCAACTGAGCCACCCAGCACCCCCACCCCCCGCCACACACACACTTTTATATCTGAGGTGAGCAGCACCTCTCTGTCCCCCTGAGGCCTCCTGCAGAGGGAGTTTACATTTATCAGTCAAACATTCTGGGAAGGTCAGACCAACTGACTCCCAAGCCGATGCTCTTATTAAAACATCATGCACACAGGCTATACATTTTTATCAACACCAGTGTTGCTCTGGGTGTATGCTGGAATGTGGAGCAAAACTTCAGGTCATTAGAAAAATACTACTTTTCATCAATTTAACACTAAAAAAACTCTATATTACTGAGCGACTGCTTTGGAATAAAAATAGAATAATTGCTGCAAGTTTTGCAAGTGAATTTATTGAGCCTGATGAATTTTAAGGAATCAATATAAATTGTCTCTAATGATGTATTGTTGTGTGTTTGATGTCAAAATGCTATGTCCACTGCTAAGAAATCATATTTTAACAGGCATAATTTTTTTAACTAAAGATATGCATATTGATTTTTTAAAAAGGCTTGTCATGGACACATGTCATGAAGAAGTTAACAAATTATGATCAGAAAGAGGAAAGCCCGGAATTATAATTAAATATATTAATTAAAATAAGGTAGTATAAATAAGATGACTAAAACGTAATGCATCATGATATTGGAACTTAGATATCATCCGACTAAGGAACAGATAATGAATGCATTTATAGTGAAAGACTTTTTTAAGGTCTCAGCCATTGATTTTGTAAAGTTAAATCTCAATAACATGAGAACTAGAGAATTATATAAATTGAACATATTTTAATGAGATTAAACAATGTACAATTAATGAACATTTATTGAGTATGCAGAATCCTGCCTTAGGGACTGTTGAGACATTTAAAAACAATAAAAGAACATGAGCTTCGAGTAGCTGGCATTTTAGCGGAAGACTCACATATACACGTAAGCACACACAGAGCACCTTGAAAACATTAATACATATTTACACATTAAGTATGATTGGTTCAAACACTGACAAAATAATACTGGCAGATTTTGGAGCTGGCAGGCCCACTCTCAGTCATGGTTCTGCTAGTTACTGGCTATCTGGTAGACCAATTAACAATCTTCCTGAGTTTCCTCTTTGCAATATTAGGATAACAATGCCCAGGTCGAAAGACTGTTTAGAGGATTAAATGAAACAAGATATGGGATATTATTTTGTGCAGGTCAATAGTCAGACACTTAAATCATAGTAGCTATTATTTTTTATATAGACCTATATAAAATATTTTGTAAGGACTGTGTTCCTAGGTGCATAGCAAAGAAGTTATCCATTGGAGAACATCTTTTAGGAGAAATAAGTTTGCACTCAGAATATCGTAATGTCCAGAAGGGTATTGAATTTGTCAAAAGGAGGAAATTCAACTTGGAAAAGTGGCATACACCTGGGCATGATAATAAGTTATGTTTCTGGAATTATGGACTATTATACAAGAAATTTATTTGGGTTGATGTTGTTTTGTTTTCTCAGTTGTATGCTTGGCAAATTCCTCTCTCAATATTCCCATACTCATGCCATCTTCAGTGAATCCACGTAAGAAATTTTTAAGATCAACACTTTCAGTCACTATGACTCAAATGCTGGTTTAGAAACCATCTCATTATAACTGAAAGCCCAGTATTTCTCAAAAATTTGGTCCAGAAATTGTGATTAATTGGTCAACTCTTACTACAAAAAGGAAGCCTGCATGCAATATCAATGAAACGACTCAGAACTGAATTAAAAACTACATTCTCTTTCATTTTGAAAATGCTTTGAATTTCTCTTTTGGACTATGACTCTGATGCGATTACATCATCTACTTTCAGTGAATTTTATTTCATTTTAGAGTATGTTGATGGTCAGTCTGTGAATTTCCTGGGTTCAGAAAGATCTTACTGATCTTTATGTCCTGAGGACCCATAGTTGGTGTAAAAGTAATTGAACAAATAAACAAATTAGAATGTTATGAATGTTATTTTAATGTTTTCTCTAACATAATATCTCTATGCAACTTTTTCCTTAAGATTTATATATTTATGAGAGAGAGAGAGACAGTGAGCACACATGAGCAGGGGGAGGGGCAGAGGGAGAGGGAGAAAACCCCAAGCAGACTTCCCACTGAGACAGAGCCCATGAGGCTTGATCCCATGACACCAAGATCATAACCCCACCGGAGCCAAAACCAAGAGCCAGTTGCCCAACTGACTGAGCCACCCAGGTGCTCCTCCCCATACAACTTTTGACTTAAACCTCTGTCTTAAAGGCAATCATTTTCAAATTATTTGTCCATTTTTACTAATTAATGTATAGACATCCACATGGCCCAACATACAGCATATTTTACCACCTGTTGTAGAGATCGTGGAAAAATTGAAAACAAAATATGTAGTCTTTCATAGTAAGACAATTGCAGCTGGACACAGACTTGCTCAAGTATAGACATTTCTCAGCAACTTTTACAATTAACTGTGGCCATGGTATAAGGCCTTGCTAACAGAATAAAGGAACGTGGCAGGTAACACTTCTGTTTTGGGTCTTAAAATATTGTGTCACCCTCCTTCATGTTCTCTTTCTTCCTCCCTTACACAGAAAAATGAATATGCTTATGTACCATGCTTATGAGATCAGAACTTTAGGAAAAGACCAAACAACTAGAGGAGAGCAGGTTCCCAGAATGACCTTGTAGAACAAAGCCATTCACCAGCCAGTATGTCACCCTACATGTAATACATGATAAGTCAATAAATAATTATTTTTTTAAGACGGTAAATTTTGGAACCTCCGTTAACCCAGTTTAACCTTCACGATAACTAATAAAAATGATTTGCACACATGTAGAGTAAAACAAGTCCTGTAAATTTCTTCATCTATTGCTCACATGTTGTTCACCCACCCAAGTGCTCGTGAAGTAACCTCATAGAAGATGGGGCGTAACAACAACGAAACTGTCGGTTTTATTCTGCAAAGAAAAGGTTATATGTGCAGCCTCAGTTAGCAGGTAAATGAACTTTGCTTGAATAAATATAAATTCTTGTTTTTCACTCTAGCATACAGATTGTAAGGTAAGATTCTAAAAGGAAAATCAGGCAACTGTTTCTTTGCTTATAGGTTCTATTACAAGGGCCTCAACACAAAAGCTCTCTGAACGGGGTGATTTTCCTTTTGTATCACTTCCATTAAATCATCTCTTGCACTAAAAGCATGCTAATTTGTCTCTGGACTGCAAAATATGCTTACATATTCTTATATCCTAATTAAGAATAAAATTTAAATGGAAATGTGTGGTAGGCTGAATAATGCCCCACCAAAAAAAAAGATATCCATGTCTATTTCTTCTGGAGCCTGTGAATGTTATCTTTGACAACAACAAAAAAGGGCTTTGCATTGTGATTAAATGTAAGGTCTTGAGATGGAAGATCATTATGGACTGTGGGTGGGCCCTAAATGCACACACAGAAGGGGAGAGGGCAGTCGGATCACACAGGCAAAGATTAGAGTTAACGTGTCCACAAGCCAAGGAATACGGGCGGCCACCAGGAGCTGGAAGAGGCAGGGAATTGGTTCTGCGTGGGGGCGCTGCAGATACTGTGGCCCTGCCGACACCTTGACCTCAGCCCACTGAAACCGATCTCAGATTTCTGTCCTCCAGCTCTTGCGATAATGTTCTATATTTAATATTATGTATGATGTACATTTATATTTATATTTTATATATGCTTATCCTATAAACTTAGTAGGAGTGATATAAAAATACTAATAACAATTTTAAGTTTAGAGATGAAATGCCGGCAAATATAGTCCTGCTAAAATTAACTTTAGAAGTTATAATATATGTAGATGTCCATAATTTTCCCTACCCTCCTCATATTAGAAACTCTACATAGGTATTACCCTGATTTTTGGCAGACTTAAAATGCGGTGGTATTAAAAGACCCTTTTAACAACAACAATAACAAAATTTACAATTTTAAATCATGGGCATTACCATTTTGATCTGGAAGTAGTAATTTACTAATCAATAAAACAGGAAAACTCTTGCCAAGGATAATGTTTATGTCAATCTCCATAAGTACCAAAGAAAACTGAGCTTATCTTCTCCAACATAGTTCTTTTTATATATTGCTTTAATTTTCCTCTCAAACATCTAAGCTACATTTGCGTGTGTGTGTGTTTGCTTTTGCTTTACCTGCTTAATTAGATAAGAAGCATAAAAAGGACTCGTGATAGGTTTGTGCCGCCATAAATCTTATCCAGAGAGAGGTGTTACCTAAAGTGGAACAAAGATAATATAATTTTTTTTCCATAAATAATAGGTTTAGTGTGTCTATGGGGCTTGTAGTATCAGTAATTAAGATGTTTTCTCTCTCTTTTACGTCATCACAAATTTTAATGTGATGTGCATAAAATATATACGTAGAGCTTCCAGAGTGATGAAAAGCAAGCACCAATGTATTGATCATTCCTTTCAAGCAATAAATTATGGCCCTTATCGCAGGAGCCTCACAAGTGTCCCTTTCTGAAGCCTACATTTCCCAAAGGAACTATTCTGCTGATTTCTACTGCAACCATGCCATGCTTTCAATTCCAAATGTATACATTTACAAGCTATGTATGCATGCTGCTGTTTCTTTTCAAGCTTTGTATAAATTTAATCATATTGCCTGTATTTTCACTAAATCCTGTTTGAGTTTCATGCATATTGTCTACAGCTCTATCTCCTTTATTTTAATTGTTATATTTTCCTTTTATGTACTCTACCATAATCTATTTATCAGTGTTTGTTTATAATTTGTGTCAAATTTGGCCAATAATAAGCAATGCATCTGTGAATATTCTCCTCTCTAATCCTGGCACACGTGTACAAGAATTTATCTAGATGCACACTGAAGAGTGGAATTACGGATTTGTGGAGTTTGTGTGGCTTTCATTCCACTAGTCAACGCCAAATAGTTTTCTAAAGTTCTTGGACTAATCACACTTGCACAAGCAGTGTGTATGAGTGCTTGTACCCCACTCCTCTGCTGTGCTTAGCATTTTCATTGTATTTTTGTTAGTTGTTTCCTGTTGATATATTTCCATGTAGTGTCATCAGAGGAACAGAAATCACTTTTTAATATAGTTGAATGTATCAGTCTAGGGGCGCCTGCGTGGCACAGTCAGTTAAGCATCCAACTCTTGGTTTCAACTAAGGTCATGATCTCAGGGTCCTGAGATGGAGCCCTGCACTGGGCTCTGCCCTGAGAGCAGAGTATGCCAAAGTTTCTCTTTCCCACTCCCTCTGCCCCTCCCTGCCTCGCTCTTTCTCTCTCTCTCTGAAATAAATAAATCTTAAAAAAAAAAACAAAATAAAACTGAATTTATGAGTCTATTTTAATGTTCATACGTTTAGTGTCTTGTTTAATGTATTGCTCTCTCTCTCAAGATCCAAAAAAAATCAGCTACATTTTGTCTGAAAATTTAGTAGTTTTTCTTTCACATTCCACACATTCTTCCACATTCCAATCTATTTGCATTTTTTGTAGGATGGGAAGTAGTCGTTATATTTTGCATTTTTTCTGTAGCTACTCAATTTTCCCAGCACTGTTATTAAAACAAAACTGTTTAATGCACTTATCTGAAAAAAATGTCTATTCTATATCAAATTGACATAATAAGGCCTTCTGGGCTTTTATTCTGTCAATCTATCTGTATGTTGATGCTTGCAAAGCAAACCCTGCCTTTTTTCCCCTTCTTTTCCTCCAGGGACACATACACACGTACATCTCGTGAGACTTCCATTTGAACTGTGCTGCAAGATAAATTGGGAATATTGGACATCTGTATTATTATTGTAACCCATGAATATGGTGGTGTATCTTGCCGCTTAGGCTTCTTTAATGTCTCTCAATAAAGTTATACAATTTTCCTCATAGAGAAACTTAATTTGTTAGATTTATTACTAGCTGCTTGACAGCTTCATGCTATTTCTTGTTTTTTCCTGGACTCTGGAAATAAAAATGAATTATATTATAGAAGCTTTACTTAACCCCCCTATTAATTATCATAATTTATATACAGATTCCTTTTAATTTTATAATATTTTATAAAATTTTCATATAATTTTATACATAATTTTACATACAATATTATATTGTATGTATATATAATATATATTAAAATATATTACACTTACATGCTTTTATATATTTAAAATTATATCATATAATATATGTTTATTACATAATATATAATTTTATATAATATGTGACATATATATAATCATATCAGCCAATAATAAGAGATCTGTTTTATACTTTTAAGCCTGACACTATTTATTTCTTTCCCTTTTTTGAGACTGTGTAACCAGAATTGCTGTATTATATGTGGAAGTTGTGTTAATGGCCATTAATATCTTGCTCCTGTTATCAAAAGGTAAACTTTGAATGATACACTAATAAGCATACTTACTTTACTTTTTTGAAGGTAAATTTATAAGATAAAGGAGTTTCTCCATATCAATATTCAGCTTGTAGACATTTTTTAAAAATCAAGACAGGCTAATGACTTTTATTTTACAGATTTTCTGCATCTATTAAAATAAACATATATATATTTCTTCCTCCTTCGATCTATTTGGTAGTTTAGATCAATTGATATTTTTTAATGTGACTCAATCTTGCATCCTGGGGCCAAACTCTATTAGTTGATAATAATATATTATCTTTATATGCTGCTGAGATTGATTTGATAATATTTGTTTAGAATTTTTGCGCCTTTGTTTATGACCAAAAATGGTCTATAATTTTCCTTTCTCAAGCTGTCCAAGATATTGGTATCAAAATTTTTCTAGCTTCATCAAGTGGGAAGTTTTCTCTCATGAGTATTTTATTTAAGAATGTGTGTTATACTGTGGCATTATTTTTCCTTGAATGTTTGGTTGAATTCACCTGTTATGTTTCTGTAATTTTATGTGAGACGAATTTTTATTGTTGTGGTATTTTGTTGTCATGGTAATTCGGTGTTGTGGTAATTTGGTATGTTTGGTAACATTTTTCTAAAAAAGTATTCTAATATATATCTAGTCTTCCAATTAGTTATTCTGTCCTTTCTCTTTTTTTCTCCTTTGTCATTCTTTCCAAAGATTTGTCAACATTACTGGTATTATTAAAGCTCCTCGGGTTTTGTTCATCCCTCTACCACTTGATTTCTTCTTACTACACGAATTTCTATTCATACTTGTGCTTCTTCCTTTCTTCTCCTCCCTTCAAGCTTATTATGGTGTTCTTTATACATCTTCACTGAATCGATGTTAAGCCAATTATTTTATGCTAACATTTGTTTTCGAGGGTAGATTTTTCTCTCTGATAATTTTTAGATATAAACCACAATTGAAAATAGGTATTATTTACCATATGATTCAAGTACAAACTTTTATAATGTCCAATGTTCTTTCTTCTTTACCCATGTATATTTTTGCCTGGCTTTCCAGTGGGGGGCGGGGGGAGTATTGCCTCTTGAAAGTCTCCCTACCAACTGGCTATAATTTAGGGCTTATGAAAATCAATTTAGATCAACTACAAGAGTAGGACCAGAGCCTTCTATTATTCCAGTGTAAGGGTTGTAAGCCCCCATAGAAAATGAACAAACACTTCTACTAACATCATAGTACGCAACTGCAACTGGGAGACTGGGACTCCTCCTCCTAATTATGGCAGGAGAGACCTCATACTCCCAACCAAAAATGCTGAGCTGGCCAGACAAGCCTGCAGTTAAGTTTATAACATGTCTTATTGCTATTGTATCTCAGCCCTGCTTCCACCAGGGGAGGTGCTTGTGGTTCTCTAATTCTATACCTTAAAAGCCCCACTACCAAGCAGTCAGGTCTTCTCTCCTGGGATCTAAAGTATAGTCCTAGTAGATTGCTCTATATTGCTCTTGAGTGGGAACAGGGGGTCCATGTGCTCACCACTGATGCTGTTCCTGTGATTTTCCCCAATAAAGATTGTTGTAGTTGGTGTGGAATAGGATCTGTTTGAGTGTTCACCTTTGGGTTTTGGAGATATATATATGTTTGCCTTAAATACTGATTTGCTAATATTAATATATCTCTATAAAATTTTTAATATTCATGGTTTGTTTACTTCCAATCTTTCTTTAATCCTATATTTTAGATATAGTTCTCGTGAATAGCATATTGACATTCTTTTAATGAAAGATTCAGCCAAATTATATTTAATTAATATAAAAAGCACTGTGCTTCAAAATGAGTGCTCAATCCTCACTATCAGAGATTGCTAGTTATTCCCCATTTTCAATTCTTCCTCTTAGAGATAGCAGCCTAGATACTATCTTAGCATGTTACTCTCCATGCCCTTAATATATATCCCATATGCTTTATTTCTAGGTGATGTGATTATATTTTGATCAATAGATCGTGATGATGAGTGATGCACAAGCTTTTAGTGTATTGCTTCAAAGAACTTCCATTCTACATTCTCTATTTAAAAAGTCCCCTCTGTATTATTGGATGGAAGTTGGGAACCAGCTAAATGGTAAAAGTGAGGTTAAGATCATTACCTCTCTATCCAAGCCTATTTTATCAAACAGCCTTCATTAGCTAAGTGAAAGCATAATGCACAAAGCACAGAAGGCAGTAACCAACAGGTCAGTGTTTTCTAAAAAATAAATAAAAATAAACAGTCAAAATGTGATCCCTAATGATGCTTATTAGCATTTGAAACTACCTGTCCACCAACAAACTGGTAGTCTTTAATTTTCAAGGTAATTTATCACCAGTATTTGATTCTTAAAGGATCCCTGAACCCCAAACTTGCCTGCAGAGAAGGATGACCTACACTATTGTGCAACCCCAAGAACTATATTCTCCAATGCCCATGTTATATTCCTTCAGAACAGGTAATGGGCAAAAAAACACCCTTCAGAAGTCAAAGCCCCAGACCACAGACAATAATGGACAGGGGCAAAATCCAGATTTTTTACAGGGGCTAACCTATTTTCAATGTTTAGAGCAAAAAATTTCCACAATTCCTATCATTTGATCATTACCATGGACTATGATTGATTTATGTTTCCTATAATCTCCTTTTTAGAAGAAGATTTTAATTGTGGTCATCTCTTTGGTAGTCCATCATTTTATACCTAGTTTTGAGGGCAGATAATTTCTCCCTTATGCAGAGAATTCCCCATAAACCAATGATCCTCACTTTGAGTAGGATAACATAACTCAATAGGACATGTCATGGTCACTGTCTCATTTGGAGAGGGAGGTTGTGAGAGAGAATGAGGGAGTGAGGAAAAAATATTTGGGTGGCCAAGCTGGCAAGCAATGGAGGAGATTGCAAGTTCTCCAATACCCATTTTTCCCTATTCCTTTAAGTAATAGAGCTTCTGTGAGTTTAGTTGATCTCATAGTAGCCAAGATAATACTGCATGTTGCAGCCTTCTTGGAAGACAGTTTTGTCTATATCACTATGTTCTGGCTAATGGAATGTGAGTGATGTGTGCATCTTCCTGACTCAGATTTAAGGAAAGGGATTATGATCTCCATTCATTTTCTCCCTCCTGCTACCTGAAATATGGGTATAGTAGGAGACATAACATCTACCTTATCCAAAGGGATGAAAGCCATGAAAAATGCAAAGCAATGATATACAAAATACCTGCGTCTATGGTAGAGTACAATTTCGATTACAGCCCTGGACTGCCTATGATGAAACTCTTGCCTTACAGACAAACTTCTATCTTATTTAAGCCACTTTGTTGTTTTTGGACCTTGTTGCAGCAACTGAGCTTGTATCATAACTAATACAAAGTTTAGCACCATATATAGGTGTGACCACAATGAATCCACATGCATATGGTGTTGTCCCAACCTGTTTCTTAAGTTAAACCCCTTGCCAATCAAGTTGTCTTCTGCAAGCTGATATTATATAAAAATTATAGTCTTTAAATATCCCATAAATATATAGGTAAAGCTAATAAGTGCAGAGTCAGAATCCACTGAGATGGCCTGAATCCAAGCTCACATTCTCAATCAATACACTAACATATGCTAGGATATGTTACTTTCTTTCTACATATTAAATTGGAATTAAAAAGAGACCTATACTTAGCTTCTAACTCAGAAATAAAATTTCTTCTTTTCTACTTCTAAGAAAGTAAAGTGACCCGTTGAATTTGTCTTGTTCTGTTCAAAAACTCTCTAGTGAATTGTTATCTTTAGAAGTATATTTTTATCTGCATCCATTTATAGTTTCAAGTCACTCATAATAGCATTTTCCTGAAGTTATTGGTTGCAGAAGAAAGACAAAATAAAGATAATAATAAAAATCAATGAATTTGGTATACTATCTCAGCAACTAGAGCAATTGTGGAATGAAATGAGCAGTTGATATGTATAGTTTGCTGCGTAACAGAAGCAGATGGATGACCATCTGTCAAAAATATAGGAAGAATTCCATCACACAGTGATAGATTGAGCTACATAATATCTAGGGATCTAGGGTCATCTCTAGTCTTTGCATTTTGTGATAGCTGTATAGGGTCAACCCTTTGAAATTGAAATAAGGGCAAGTTCCTATTTGTTGGAAAAAAAAAATATATATATATATATATATATATATATATGAAGAGAGAGAGAGACAGAGAGAGAGATCTGAGTTGTGGGTTCCTTTGGTGGTAGTTACCATCCTGGTAACCACATAACATCAGTTTAACATCTGTGTGAAGGAAGTAGATCAAATCCCTGGGCTCTTATAAAGTAGTGATTTGGAATGAGATTCTACTTAAAACTAAAAACTTGAAAGACTATACCCAGGATGAAACATTAAACCAAGCAAAATATTTCTTATCATTGTAAAGAGACAATTTAAAATTATTACTGGCCTCTGTTTGGGCTTTGGGTAGAAAAGATTTCTCTCAGAAGAAAATGTAATCAAAACCTCACCTCATTTGAGACTTGGTTTGAATTTCCATTGCCTCACAGTTCAGAAATTTCAAAGTTGTCTTCATTATATAATATAACAAGGAAATCTAAATAAGGAAGATTTTTTTAAAAAACCTTATTTGTGACGATGTTTCTCTATCCAAACCAACAAGGGGAATTTAGAGTGAAAACTAATCTTACCAAACTAAGCAGATAATTATTAAATACGCAAATAATAAACTGGCCAGAAGCAGTTCTGTATCCTATTGAATTGTAAGTCAAGAGTGAGACAAAAGCATTTTCATATTATTAAAACCAAACACATTATTTACAGCTATTTGTCAAAATTCAAATAAAGAATGTATTTCTAAAAGAAGAAATTGAAAATCCGAAAGAGGAGAAGATGAAAGAATCATCTTATTTTAAAAAAATTTAATGTGTTGGCAAATGTTTTTTAAAAATTAAAAAGATTTGAAACTTAGCAAGTATTTTCTTTGGGGTTTAAAAACTTGTTAAAATAAAATAAAGAGCATAATAACACGTAACTGGAAGAAGGAAATCAATGTGAAAACAGAGGGTCTCTTTTACTATTGGGTTAGGACTATTTATTAACTTCAGACTTTCCTAAGGCAATTATGAATACTACAATATGAAAGGAAACTACTGAAAGTATATTCTTAACTATATTCCAAGGGGGAAAGGGTAATAAGAACTTTAAGATAAAAATAGAAGGGAATAAAAGAAAATACATTTTTCAAATAAACAAGTGAAGGATAAAGCACAGTAAATACAAACCACAAGAAAACAAATAAAATAAAAAACAAATTTGACAAATACAAATTTAAAAATAACCACATTATACGTTTGTTTCTGGTTATAATAGAATAGCTTGAAGCAATCCAACTCTCCTACTGAGAACAATTACAACAACTGCATAAAAAATTTAGAATCCATTTAAAGACCTCACAGAGCTTGGAGAAACCAGGACTGGAGGGGCCAAGAATCAGGAGCCTTGGAGACGGGAGCTAAGATTCTGTAGCTCCTTTATCCATCCTGTGCACATGACAAGAGGCTGAGAATCAGAGCCTTTTGTGGGCAAAGGGAGACCACTCAAGGAAAAGAAAGCAGTGGCATGGTTTTTGGTAGCTTCATGGGTTCAGAGAGACAAAATCAGAGACTTTGAGGAAGAAGAGCTCAGTAAATAAGACTAATATGAAGAACTGAGCTTGATGAATGGCTCCTTTTCCCAAAATGACATTAGTTTAAAATCTGAAAATGAGGGGGCTAAAACGTTTAATGACCACACAAAAAACACAGTATGGAATCTCCTGCAGTCTTATGATGCTGAATAAACAAGAATTTGAATTCAGAATTTGTGAGAGGAAGGAGCTCGGTGAACACACCAGAACTTTAGCTGAACAATCTGGAATGGGGAGATTCAGAGACAGAGACTTGCCAAAACCAAAACCAAGATTTGATTCCATAATTGATATTCAATAAATAGTCCTAAAAACAAATTCATCTACATCAGAAAAGAAAACCTGGTCTTATCCCTACCTTATACTATAAAGAAAAGAAATTTGAGATGAATTAAAGTCCACACTATGAATATAAGAAGAGTAAAACTCTTTGACAAGGGAGACTATTTAATGGCAGTTTCTCAAGAAATTAAAAGGACAAAACATAACAAGAAAAAAATAATGATTTCATGTATTCTAAAATTAAAACTTATCAATAACAAAATCCATTAAACAATGTGAGTAGACAAATGTCCTACTAGGAAAATCTATTTGCAGGCAAATAATGAACAAATTTAGCAGCCATGGCAAAAGCTGTTACAAGCTACTAAAAAAACAAACAAACAAGGAGAAAAAAGTCCAAGGTATATGAACAGATAATTGAAGGTATATAAATGGAAAAACCCAAATGATTTGATGAAAATATTTAAAAAATTTATTCTAGTGATCAAGTCAAATTAAATTAAATTAAGTTAAAACAATCACCATTAAAACAATATTTAATAGTAAAGGATTTAATTAATTTTCTTTTAGAATAAAAGGCAGACTTAGATCAAAGAATGAGACTCTGTAAGAAGATCATTTAACATATAGCTTTTTAAAAATTCAGGCCCTTGGCAGGCCAGATGGGGATGGTATGATATATTCAACGGGCTGAATGGAAAACTATGCAGCCAAGAATACTCTGTCCAGCAAGGCTGTCATTAAGAATAGAAAGAGAGATAAAGAGTTTTCCAGACAAGCAAAAACTAAAGGAGTTTATGAACACTAAACCAGCTGTTCCAAAATATTAAAGGGGACTCTTTTGAGTGAGAGAGAAAGACCAAAAGTGACAGACTAGACAGGAACAGAGAAAAACTACAGAAACAATGACTTAGCAGGGAATACAATGGCACTAAATTCATATCTATCAATAATCACTCTGAATGTAAATAGACTAAATGCTCCAATAAGAAGACATAAGATCTCAGAATGGATAAAAAAACAAGACCCAACTATATGCTGCACTTATACAAGAGACTAATTTTAGACCTAAAGATATCTGCAGATTGAAAGTGAGGGGATGCAGAACCATTTATCATGCCAATGGACATAAAAAACAAAACGAAACAAAACAAAACAAAACAAAACAAAACTGGAGTGGCCATGCCCATAACAGACAAACTAGAAATTTAAACCAAAGATTGTAACAAGATACGAAGAAGGACACTATATCATAATAAAGGGGTCTATCCAACAAGAAGATCTAACAATTGTAAATATTTGTGCCCCCAACTGGGGAGCACCTAAATATAAAAAACAATAACAGACATAAAGGAACTCATTGATAATAATACAATAATAGTAGGGGACTTTAACAGCCCACTTACATTGATGGACATGTCATCTAAGCAGAAAATCAACAAGGAAACAATGGCTTGGAAAGACACACTGCACCAGATGGACTTAATGGATATATTCATTTCATCCTAAAGCAGCAGAATACCTATTCTTTTCAAGTACACATGGGCCATTCCCTAGAAGAGAAGACATACTGGGTCACAAATCAGTTCTTAACACATACAAAAAGAGATCATACCATAGCACTATAAAACTTGAAGTCAGCAACAAGAAAAAATTGGGGAAGACCACAAATACATGGAGGTTAAAGAATATCCTACTAAAGAATGAATGGGTTAACCAGGGAATTAAAGAAGAAATTAAAAATACATGGAAACCAATGAAAATGAAAACACAATGTTCCAAAACCTTTGGCAGGCAGCAAAAGCAGTCAGAAGAAGGAAGTTTATAGCAACACAGGCCTGCCTCAAAAAGCAAGAAAAATCTCAACTATGCAACCTAACCTTACACCTACAGGCACTAGAAAAAGAACAAGTGAAGCCTAAAGCCATCAGAAGATGGGGAATAATAAAGATTAGAGCAGAAATAAATGATACAGAAACAAAAAAACCCAGTAGAACAAATTAATGCAACCAGGAACTGGCTCTTTGATAGAATTAATAAAATTACTCAACTTATCAAAAAGAGAAAGGAACCAAGTAAATAAAATCATGAATAAGAGAGAAGAGATCACAACCAACACCACAGAGATACAAACAATTGTAAGAGAATATTATGAATAATTATGTGCTAACAAATTGGACAATCTGGAAGCCATGGATAAATTCCTATAAACATACACTACCAAAACTGAAACCGGAAGATATAGAAAATTTGAACAGACCTATAATCAGGAAATAACTTGAATCAGTAATCAAAAATCTCCCCAAAACCAGACAAAAGTCCAAGGCCAGAAGGCTTCCCAGGGGATTTCTACCACACATTTAAAGAAGAGTTAATACCTATTCTTCTCAAACTATTCCAAAAAATAGAAATGGAAGGGAAACTTGCAAACTCAATCTATGAGATTCTGAAACCAGATAAAGACCCCACTAAGAAAGAGAATTAAAGGTCAATATTCCTGATGAATATGAATGCAAAAATTCTCAACAAAGTACTAGCAAATTGAATCCAACAGTATACTTTTTTATATATATTCAAGTAAGAATATATGTAAAAAGCATTTGACAAAGTACAGCATCCATTCTTGATAAAAACTCTCAACGAAGTAAGGATAGAGGAAACATAGCTCAATATCATAAAGGCCATACACGGAAGATTCACAGCTAATGTCATCTGCAATGGGGAAAAACTGAGAGCTTTTCTCTAAGGTCAGGAACAAGACAAGACTGTCCAGTCTCACCATTGTTATTTAACATACTACTGGAAGTCCTAGTCTCAGCAATCAGACAAAAAAAGAAATAAAAGATATCCAAATTGGCAAGGAAGTAGTCAAACTTTCACTATTCACAGATGACATGATACTCTATGTAGAAAACCTAAAAGACTCCACCAAAAAATTCCTAGAACTGATACATGAATTCAGCAAAGTCACAGGATACAAAATCAACATACAGGAATCTGTGGCATTTCTCTACACTGATAATGAAGCAGCAGAAAGAGAAATGAAGGAATCCATCCCATTTACAATTGCATCAAAAACCATAAGATACCTAGGAGTAAACCTAACCAAAGAGGTGAAATACCTATACTCTGAAAACTATAAAACACTGATGAAGTAAATCAAAGAGGACACAAAGAAATTGAAAGACATTCCATGCTCAATCAGAAAAACAAATATTGTTAAAATGTCTATAATACCCAAATCAACGTACACATTTAATACAATCCTCATCAAAATACCACCAACATTTTTCACAGAGCTAGAACAAACAATCCTAAAATTTGTAGGGAACCACAAAAGACCCCAAATAGCCAAAGCAGTCTTCAAAAATTAAAGCAGAGCTGGAGGCATCACAATTCCAGACTTCAAGCTATATTACACAGCTATAGTGATCAAGACAGCATCGTACCAGCACAAAAACAGACACTTAGATCAATGGAACAGAACAGAAAACCCAGAGATGGACCCATAACTATATGCTCAGACAATCCTTGACAAAGCAGGAAAGAATATCCAATAAAATAAAAGACAAGCTCTTCAACAAATGGTGTTGGGAAAACTGGACAGCAACATGCAGAAGAATGAAATTGGAACATTTTCTCACACCATATACCAAAATAAATTCAAAATGGATGAAAGACTTAAATATGAGATAGGAAACCATCAAAATCCTAAAGGACAACATAGGCAGCAACCTCTGTGACCTTAGCAGCTTCTTGCTAGACATGTCTCTGGAGGCAAGGGAAACAAAAGCAAAAATGAACTACTGGGACTTAATCAAGATAAAAAGCCTTTGTACAGCAAAGGAAACAATCAACTAAACTAAAAGGCAACCAGTGGAATAGGAAAAGATATTTGCAAATGACATATCTGATAAAGAGTTAGTATCCAAAATCTATAAACAACTTATCAAACTCAACACCCAAAAAAATAAATAATCCAGGTAAGAAACAGGCAGAAGACATGAATAGACATTTTTCTATGTCTATTCATGAAAACATCCAGATGGCCAATTGACACATGAAAAAATGCTCAACATCACTTATCATCAAGGAAATACAAATCAAAACTACAATGAGATACCACCTGTCAGAATAGCTAAAATTAACAACACAGGAAAGAAGAGATGTTGGTGAGGATGTGGAGAAAGGGGAAACCTTTTACACTGTTTGGTGGGAATGCAGACTGATGCAGCCTCTCTGGAAAATAGTATGGAGGTTCCGCAAAATGTTAAAGATATAACTACCCTATGACCCAGCAAGTACACTCCTAGGTATTTACCCAAAGGATACAAAAATACTGATTCCAGGGGGCACATGCACCCCAATGTTTATAGGAACATTATCAACAATAACCAAATTATGGAAAGAACTCAATTGTCCATCGACTTATGAATGGATAAAGAAGAGGTGGCATATATATACATACGTGTGTGTGTGTGTGTGTGTGTGTGTGTGTGTGTGTGTGTGGTGTGTGTATAATGGATTATTACTCAGCCATAAAAAAGGATGGAATCTTGCCATTTCCAACAACGTGAATGGAGCTAGACACTACTGTGCTAAACCAAGTAAGTCAGTCAGAGAAAGACAAATACCATCTGATTTCACTCATTTGTGGAACTGAAGAAATGAAAGAGATGAACATGGGGGAAAAGAGACAAGCAAGTCATAAAACAGACTCTTAACTCTAGAGAAGAAACTTGGGTTTTCTGGAGGGGAGGTGGGCAGGGGATCGGTTCAATGGGTGATGGGTACTAAGGAGGGCACTTGTGATGAGCACTGAATGTCCTACTTAAGTGATGCATCACAGAGTTCTACTACTGAAACTAATACTACACTATGTGCTAACTGGAATTTAAATAAAACTTGAAAAATAAAAAAAATAAAATAAAATTGAAGCCTTATTTTTAATGAAAATTTGAATTCCCAATTACTGTTATCAATTAAAAGAGAGTATACAATCGTATGTCTGGGATTTTATGAGTGATTTTTCTATCAAACAAGATAGTGGAAATAAATAACTTTCAAAAGCTTCTAGCACTTCTAGTTGGAGCTTAAATTTTGTAGTACGGACAATTAAATTTACAACTTAAATTATTAAATTATTTTTAAAAATAGCCAAAATTTTGGGGTGCCTGGGTGGCTCAGATGGTTAGGCGTCTGCCTTCAGCTCAGGTCATGATCTCCAGGTCCTCAGACCGAGTCCCGCATCGAGCTCCCTGCTCAGTGGGGAGTCTGCTTCTCCCTCTCCTGCCTCTCCCCTTGCTTGTGCTCGCTCTCTTTCTCTCTCTGTCAAATAAATAAAAAAAATCTTTAAAAAACAATTTAAAAAAATAGCCCAAGTTTTTAAATAAAGGCATGTTATATAGACAGTCCCCCACTTATGATGGTTCCACTTTATTATGGTGTGAAAGTGACACTCCTTCAGTAGAAACCATACTTTGATTTTTGATTTTCCTGGCTAGTGATTTGCAGTATGATGCTCTCTCATGACACTGGGCAGTGACAGCGACCCGCAGCTCCCAGTCAGCCCCCCAGTCACAAGGGTGAAAAACTGCACACTTACAACCATCCTGTACCCATACAACCATTGTGTTTTTTTGCTTTTTGTGCAGTACTCAATAAATCACCTTAGACATTCAACACTTCGTTATAAAACAGGCTGCTAGGTGATTTTGCCCCACTGTAGGCTAATATGAGTGTTCTGAGTACATTCAAGGTAGGCTAGGCTAAGCTATGGTGTTCGCTGGGTTAGACGTATTAAATGCTTTTTGACATGATGTTTCCAACCTACAATAGGTTTATTGGGATGTAACCCCATTGTAAGTTGAGAAAGATCTGTACTGTTTATATGAAATCAGAGTTGAAAAGTTTTTATCTGGGAGGTGCTCTTTAGAAAAGACTACCAGAGACCCATTCATGTCCTTCATGTTGTAACTATATCTATCTATTTGGAAAAAATAAAGCAAAAGTTTCATCTCTTTCTTATACCAAAATACTTAGATGAAAAAAATATTCATGTGTAAAAAATTAATACATAAATATAAAAGTGACAACAAAATAGATGTGCCACAAAGATAAAGATTGGTATATTTGATTACATAGCATTTTTCAATTTCTACTGCTAAAATCTAAGAAAAAATAAATCAAGTCTAAAGATAAAATAAAAATTGGAAAAATACTATCAATAGTTTACCAATAACTTATTTTCTTAATATAGAAAGAATTCCTAAAGATCAATAACAAATAAAAGAAAAACCCAAAAGAAAATTAAGTAAAAAATATTCAGAGCTAGAGAAATCCTAACAGACAAGAAATACTTAATAAGCTTATACATAATTATTAATAAGAAAGAAATTGTTATGGAGACTAGGAGATGTGCTTTCAGAAGGAAAACTGCTTTTAGTTTGTTTGTATATTAATTCTGAACCAGGAATATGTAGTGCTTTTATAATGTTAAAATAATAAATATCAATACACTGCAAAATATTATATAATTGTATATGTATTTTAAAATCTGGATTTATTACCATTTTTAAAATATAGAGAATTCTACACTATACCGATGACAGTGATTATCTCTGTTGGAATTAACAGAAGTTTTGGGAGGAGTACATTTTTATTTTGGCTTCATGTTTTAAAACAAGTACATACCAATTTCAGAAGGTGAAATATATGTGTATAGAATCAAATTCACGTTACCACTGAAAACTTTATCAATGTAGCTACAGCCATTCTTTCCCAATCAAAAATAAATTCTTATTGTCATAAATATTCAAATTCAAATTCAAAACTGAGCACCAATATCCTTTGTTCTCCCCCCTAGATGAAAAGCATATAGACCACATTTTGATTAGGAAAAAAAATTGGCTATATTATTTAACTCTATTAAATAATTATAAAAAGTCTCCTGAATGTTGTTCTGGAAAAAATAAATTTCAAATGTAATTTCTTTGGTCTTATTCATTTTATAACTAATTTAAATAATGCCCACAATAGAAGAAAATCATGCTATAAAAACAAAAGAAATATTTTTATATTTGACACTATAAAATGGACATAAAATATTTTAGAGGAATTATATATGTAAATCTATAAATTGGATCTATTCAAAAGTCCATAACATTTTAAGATAAATTATATAAAAATATATGTGTGCATAAATTAGCATGATAAATGTAAGAAAATCTTGGTGTATTTTTTTTTAAAAGTCGAGGTTTTTTAATAAATTACATATAATTATTAGTTATATATAAAAATTTATTAAAATGATATATTTTAAAGCATGGGTCTTTTGAAAAATATTTTTGTATATTTTAATAGTGATATTATTTATATTATGTATTTATTTTACTTTATTTTTCCCAATGGTTCCTATCATTTTATTTTTAAAAATTAATTAATTTTGATATTTTTTCAAAGTTTTATGTAAATTCTAGTTCTATATATATAAAAATATTTATATAAATACATAGTTTCATTTTTATATATTATGCTATATTATCATTTCTACACATAACAACTTCTTGGTATAGTCTACACACATAATTGAATCTCTGCATAGATAGTCATATTTCTTCATACCCAGATAATGATTCCCTTTAAATGGACCGGTATTTCCTCCAACAGCTGTGACCAAAATAATCTATTAAACTTCTACCAAATTGTGCTAGCACTGCCATCTGCTGGGTAGGTTTATCAAATTCTTAATGCTTGGTAATACATGTGAACACTATCTGCACTTGAAATTGAAGGAAATCATGCAAATGCGTTTACTGATATCCACTTATCTAGAGTTCCTTCTCAATTAACAAGGTAAAAATTCGAATAAAGTTTAGGTACATTAATTTCTAAGAGACAGATTGCACAGTAGAGAAGTCTGCCAAAGAACGGTCTAAATTGTTTTAGAAATTATCAGACAACAGTGACGTCTGACTCACAGCAACATAAAAATGGGTATTCACCTTCTTCTTACCTCACTGGACACTGGATTTATAACCAATATAAATAAAAATTGGGTGAAACTCACATTACAGCTTCAAACTTGAAAGGGTGTCTTAACAGACTTGTCACCATGGATTTCTGCTAAGAGCACTTAACAGGGTAACAGACACCTGACAGAGAAGGAAGACACCTGACTTCTGCTTTAAGAATAGAATGTTCTATTTGAAAAAAAAGCAATGCATTCATGAAGGAATCCTGATAAACCCAAAGGGGGAGGGCTGTGTTTGGGCACGTTCTTAGCTCCAGGAGGGCAGAAACACTTCCTTCCAAACACTATTTGCTTGTGGCTTATGGCTATGCTGCTCACGTGACAGAGCACATCACTAATTGTCCAATGAATGAAAAAAGTGGCCCTAAAAAGCAGAATATTTGGGCAGTAGAAATTCCTCTTAGACTGGGTAGCCATAACAAATTGAAAGTCCCTTGATCTGTGGCTGTCACAAACCTGGAGAACATCAGTGGAGGTCTTTTTCCAGAGTAAGTAGTTATTACATGCAAAGAATTATTTATAGGGCTTTTACCTAAATGAATACAAAAATGAAAACTGTCAAAGTTATCAAATATATAATAGGTGAAAAGCCAGATTGTTCTGTCGTTAGTCAAAGATGCTGCCATGAAAACTCTTTCACTTCCATAAGCAGAGTAAAACTTTAGAACACTTTTAATTTGTCCTCCAGATTCAAGAGAATATATTCTGGCTTAAAAAGCTAGACCAAGTGGTCATAAAGAGAAAATAGTGCAAAATCATGGAAATTTTCTTTTTTAAGGTTTGATAAACATGACCTTATCAGTTAAGTATCAAACAACCTATTGGAAATTATGGAAAAACAAATTCATGACAATTGATGAATAATGAAAAAATATGATAGTTACAGGAAAATGTGAAACATTTGACAGATGAAGAAAATCCAACCTATGAACAAGATAGCAGAGGGAATTAAAATTATTTATTACTCAAATTAATAGAAGACTAGTACAAATCTATGAGTAAAGTCAAAGTTTCCTAATAGCAAGTGTTATTATTTTTATTTCGAGTATTCAAAAATTTTATAAGCATACGAGCTACACAGAATGGAGATTAGAGAAAAACAGGAAAAAAAAACCAGACTGGAAACATAAAAGAACTTGGGTAACAAAGCTATAACGGAATAACTGTTTGGGGGATGGTAGGTGGGGAGTCACACAAAGAAGGCTAAAAGTCTAGGAGTCCTCTACTCTGCCCAAATGCCTTTCATGCACTAAGCTAATAAATGGACTTCTCTGACCCATAGTAGGTGCTTACAAATTATTCTTCAATTAAAGTCATTAAAGCCAGGCTTCAGTAATTATATCACTTATGTACCTTCCTGAATAAATTACATAAGTATAGTCTGTCTTTGAATAAAAAATAAGAACAAAACACAAACTGAAGAAAGAGGAAGACAGTACAAAAAGCTTAGTGTTGGCAATAAAACTAAATATAGTCAAGTCTACATAAGTATTATAGTAAGGCTACAAAATATACTCTAAAAAGAGAAAGTAAGCAATTAAAAATAATTTTGATAGAGAAGATAGATAATATAAAAATATTAATGTTTGCCTGTACTTAAATATGTCATGTTTAATGATAAAATTCCAGTGGTGTAAATAGGGAAAATTTGTGGCATTTAAATATTTATCTTTTATAGATGGAGTGAATGGATTACTCTTTCATCTTTCACATTGTCAATAACAACAGAAAAGTAGTTTCAAGGGTGTGTGTGTGTGTGTGTGTGTGTGTGTGTGTGTTTCTGGTTCATTCAAAAGCACAGCTCATGGATTGTGATGGTAAATTATCTTCTCCTGTGGGTTCTTCGGATTTGTGTTGTAGGGTTACTTTATTTTTTCCCTGCAGCGTCCTTAAACTTTATGATTACTTTTAGGTAATTAAACATATTACAATCACTTTAGCTTGTAATACGTATTCCTAATTCAAGAACTTAAATATGTGGTACAGGTAAAAATCATACAACACAGTATGATCTAAAGTTGAAACTTCTTTCCTTACTCACATAAACCACTCTCAAGAAAGTGGACGTGTGGCCAGATTTCTCTCTTTCCTCTACATAAAACTTCTCCTCATCTCTCAGGAAAATAATTGTGGCTCCTGACAAGTTTGAGATTGGACTGAGGGTACAAAGGTCCAAACAAACAACGTTAGGGAAAGATCTTACTTCAGAATTCTCACTGTGGTGTAGACAAACTATCTTGGATTTAGCAGGTAACCAAATCACATGTGTTGTCTTGAGAAAAATTTTCTAGTTGGGGGGTGGGAATCTCATACCTTCAGTTTCCTGTAGAGAGCCAATCCCACTGGATACTCATTCCATTCTCAGCACCCACTTGAATCTTTTGAGATTCAAATCATCTGTTGAGATCTGTTCCCCCGCCCCCTTGGGAAAAATGGAAAGTGATGTCTTTCTGGCTGTCTTTCATGAGTTGACTCTTGTGACCCAAAAGAAATACTCTCAATCTCTTTGCCCTACAAATTGTGGAAATGCCAAACACCAGAGACATCTTCGTAAACCACTTTGTCAGTCTCTTACTCTTTCTTAGTTGTAAATCAAACAACAGCTCAGGGTGTCTCCTAAAGTGCAGAGAACCACAAATTGAGAACTCCATGTGGTCTCCTTAGAGCTTTTTTCATTTGTTTAGGGTTGGAATATACCACCATCAATCATGGTGCCCCACGCCTCCTCGGGACTCACAGCATAGCTCCACAAGCCCTCAAGATACTTGCAAATCCCCAAATCTCAACCCTGGTAGACTCCCAATGTGAGTAAGATGAGGGCTAGGGAGTCGTCTATAGAGGTGCAACACTACCTATAAAATCACAGTCTAGGGACGCCTGCGTGGCTTAAGCATCTGCCTTCCTCAGGTCATGATCTCAGGGTCCTGGGGTGGAGCCCTGCATCTGGCTCCTTGCTCAGCGGGGAGTCTGCTTCTCCCTCTGTCCCTCACCCCGCTTGTGCTCTCTCTCTGACAAATAAATAAAATCTAAAAAAAAATAAAATAAAATCACAATCTAGCATACCACTTTATAATTTTGCATCTAATTTGTTTCAACAAATACTGACTTTTAAAATTGAGTGTATATACCACTAGATAAAATGCAAAATACCTCCAGTGTAAGATGGAATCTTGATAATTCTAGAATTTTTAAATCGAATAAAGGAATTCCAATTCACTTGAGCAAAGAAGGTAAGAAACTCTGAGAGTAGAAAGCAAAAATAAATAATACTGAATTAATGATGATAACGTAAAACAGTAAGTATTTAAAACCAACCAAGATCATTTCTGGAGGACCTAGCACGTCATGCACCTCTCCCTTCACGTTACTTCACGCAGTCCACTGGTCTCCTGCGGACTCTCAGAAACAGCAGCCGTGCATGTGTAATTGTTCTTTGGCTGAAACAACTAAAGGTGAACTTCTCGCAGCCTTTGCTCAAATGTTTTCCAACGAAGCTTAGCAGCACCCTCTTTGAAATTCTAACCAGACCTCATCTCCTACATTCCCAATTCCCTTCACTAGGATCTGGTCAATTTATTGTCTTTAAAACTTAGCCCCTGTAACAAAGTGCACAGTTTATTATTATGTTAATGACTTTCTTAGGGTGTGATTCTTGCCATGAAAATGTAAGAATCTTATGGCAGAAATTTGCTCACGGATGTTTCCATTGTGGTTAAAGCTGTAATTGCCACTTAATAGACACTATTTCTTTGTTTTTGAACAGATTTTAAATCGAAAGATACCCGGTAAACAATTTATGTTTTTATCCCCTTGATATACGCCATAGGAGCAGTAATCTTTATTGAAACTTAGAGGATATAAAATAACTTTTTTTAATAGACTTTTTTTAAGAGCAGTTTTAGGTTCACAGCAAAATGGAGCAGAAGGTACAGCAATTTTCCACGAGCCTCCAGCCTCCGCACACGCACAGCCTCCCTCGTGATCCACATCCCTCCCACAGCGCTACGGTTGTCACAACTGATGAGCCCACACTGGCACATCGCTATTACCCCAGATCACGGTTCACCTCAGGGCTCACTCGTGGTGCTGTGCGTTCTCTGTGTCTGGGCAAACGCGCACTGACACAGCTGATGCAGTCAGCCTAACGGTGTCATACAGGGTAGTCTTACTGCCTCAAGAATCCTCTGTGCTTGGCCTATTCATCCCACTCTCCCCCCCAAAGCCTGGTAATCACTGATCTTTTTACTACCACCAGTTCTGCCTTTTCCAGAATGTCATACAGTTAGAAACATACAGTATGTAACCCTTTCAGATTGGCTTCTTTCCACTTAGTAATATGCATTTAAATTCCCTTCCTGGTTTTTTATGGCATGACAGCTCACTTCTTTTTAGCACTAAATACTATTCCATTTTCTGATGTATCACAGTCATAAAGCACCTTTTTTATCCAAGTGACAGTATCCTTGCTATCTACTCTTTGTTCATTGACTCCCTAATTAAAATTTAATAAAGATATGCTTATAACACTGAAATGTACATAATACCAAAATATACACCTACCACCTAAAACTCTTTCTTTTTAAATCTTAAATTAAAAAAAATCCAAGTGGATTTTCAAATAGTAGTCTAATACATATCTAACAATAGTTAAAAGTTTTCCACTCTGTGTCAGCCCTCTTCCTCTCGTTTTCCTAGCTCAGCAAAGAGTACACCATATATGCAGTTATTGAAGTCACAGGCAAGAGCTTCAACTATGATCTTTGTTTCCCACACCCCCCAAAACAAATAATTTACCAAGGTATGACAATCCTCACTACTTGGTTCTGGATCCACTGGCACTTACTTTGTGTCATTATCATTACGAAACTAGACTAATACTATCGTTTCCAACTAATACCTCTTCTCTAATTTATTCACTTTTCTGGAGCTACTACAATCTAGCAAATACACAACACTGATCTTTATGAATTCCAGGAATGGCTTCTTTTTGGCTATTTCCACTTTTTTTTTTTTTTTTTTTTTTTTGAGAGGGAGAGAGAACATAAGTGGGAGTGGGAGGAGCAGAGGGAGAGGGGGAGAGAGAATCTTCAGCAGGCTTCGTGCCCAGCATGGAGTCTGACGCACGGCTGGATCTCACAACCCTGAGATCATGACCTGAGCCGAAGTCAAGTGTCAGACGCTTAACCTGCTGAGCCACCCAGGTGCACCCATTTCCATCTTCTCAATAAAACACAGAAATCTGTAAGCACAGATGGTGAGCCACTGCAGAAGCTGACTCCAGCCTTATATCTGAACAGTCTACATCCACCATGACATACTAGGGGCATGCTGAATGCCTTTCAGTTTCTAGATCTTCTTTCAGAGTTTTTGCATGTGTTATTTCCAGTGTCTGGAACATTCTTCCTTCTACTCATTGCAACTAAATCTTGCAAAGAGCTGCTCACCATTCGTGTCTTAATGTGGAAGTTATTTTCTCCCCAGAACTTCATTTGGTATTTCTTTGATTATACTGGATGGTAATTAACAGTGTTCCAGTACTTTACAAATATTAACTTACTTAATCCTCATAAATGAAATTTCCACGTGGGAGTATGGCAGGTTGGTTTCATCTCCATGGAACCTGACTTTGAGGTTCAGATTATCACGGAGAAGTTTTATTAACAAGTGCTCCTGTGAAAGCATCCGTGAAAGGAAAAGAAGGAAGTTAAATTGGACAGAGGGAGGAATCAAGCTGTGATGTAATCCCAAGAGGCCCCTGGGCCAACCATATGGGGAGTTCTGAAACTAGCATGACTGTGAGAACTGTCTGAGTGGAGGTGACAGAGCCTCGGGACTTAATTCCCCTGTGCTGATCAGCCATGGGATGCCTGATTCCTTGGGGAAGGGGGATTGAATGAGGCAGCTCTCTCCAGCTGAACCCTCCCTGAAGCAGGCTAACGGATGAGGCGATCTGTTGACAGCAGTCTCAGCAGCTGGTATAAGTGTTAGATAGAATTTTTATCCCAACTGCACAGAAAAAGAATCTGAGGGGCAAATATGTTGAGTAACTCACCCTGTTTATACAGCAAAATCATTGGATCCAGGATTCAAACCAGGGAGTTTGGTCCTCTACTTCAAAACATACACCAAATCAATCACAATGGCTGAAAGGTATAAATACAAAATATAAAACAATGTTTTAAAATAAAATATAGGGAAACAACTGAATGCACTTTCTGTATTTGAATATTTTTAAAAACAGGATATCAAAGCCATAATCCAAAGGAAATATTTGATAATTTGGACTATATTATGTAAGGCATGATCAAAAGAAACATAAAGAGATTGAAAAGACAAGCCATAGGGTGGGACAAAATATTTAAAATAAATAGTTTAACAAAGTCCTTGCATCTGGAATATATAAAAATTGCTAAGAAAAATACTGAAAAATCAAATTTTGAAAAACTGTCAAAAGACTTGAACAGGAACGTCACAAAAAGAAAATCCAAATAGTCTATAAAATCTGAAAAGGTCTCCACCTTCCTAGTCATGAGTAAAATGAAAAATAAAACCACTCTGAAATGCTATATGTCCCCCTTCCAGTGGTTAAAATGGAAACAAAACAACTAACATAAAACAAAGCAGAAATAAAACAAATAAATTGTGGTAAGGCTGTGGAACAACTGCAAGTCTCATACACTGCTGGGAGAGAGTGGAAATTAGTACAGCTGTTTGGGAAACTGTTCAGCAGTAGCTACTGAAGACTGACATAGGAAAATCAACAGTTCCACTTCTATACAGCCCAACAGAAATACACGCTCACTAAAAAATGTACAAGAATGCTTACAAGCAGCATTTTTAAAAATGGACCCAAACTGAAACCTCTCCCATTGCTAATAAACGGTGGAATGGATGGATAATTCATGGGGTATTTACACCGTGATATATTATTTGTCCATGAGAAAGAATGGGCTACCATTATACTTAACAATATGGATGGAACAGTAAATCCAAGCACAATCAAATATATGTTCTATGATTCCAATATTATAAAATTTATAAATAGGCAAAACTAATCTATGAGATTAGAAGTAAAAATAATGGTTACTCTGGAGACACGGGCGAGAAACCTGGAAAAGAACACCGGGAAACCCCTGGAGATGCTAATAATTTTCAGGTTCTTGATCTAGGTACTGGTTACAAAGGTTGGTTCAGTTTATGAGAATTCATCAAGCTATACACTTATAATTTGTGCCCTTTTCTGAGTGTACTTCAGTTATGCACTTTAACTTAAAGGAAAACATCCCAGGCAGTCTGGCTCCAATGTTCATAATCTTAAGGACAATGTTCATTTGTCATTTCATACCTATTTCTGGCAGGAGGGTAAATTGCGATAAACACTTTAGATTACAAAGTGAAATCATACAACAAAGTCAAAAGTTCAAATATGATGCATTAGTTCTGTTCCTAGGTACACATCGCAGAGAAATTCTTGCCCACGTGCTACAAAGACACGTACAAGAATGCTCAGATCTGCATTACTTGTTTAAGAAAGAAGATCAAGAAAGACGGAAAATATGCCAACTATTCCTCAAGTCAACAAGTAAATCAATTGTGGCAATTTAACACAATAGAATGTTATACATCAGTGAACAACAAATGAGCTACCATCCCCCACAACCAAGTGGAATAATTTTAGAAATCAAATGTTGGGTAACAAAAACAAGTCCCAGAAGAGTACACAAAGAATAATAAAATTTTAACAACCCCCCAAACAATAACAACTAAACAATGTGATATTTAGGCATATACAGAACTACAATGTAACTAATTTTCAAAACTGTAACGGACTGATAAACACCAGTTCTAGAGAGATGCTGCACTTGCAGGACAGGTGAGGGTGTCGAACACGAACAGATCACACGGTAGGTAGAAATGTTGGTCATGTCCTGGTTCATGTGCTAAGATATGGATTTACACTTGTCCATTCTACATTATGTGTATATCTTACATATGCTTCATACATTTATATATACTTATACATTTAATATTATATTTCGAAGATGTTGAAGTACAAAGTAACGTAGAATACCCTCCACAGACCTTGGCTGTGATGGGAAGGAGAGAGGGAAATTAAGAAAAGTTGGAAAATAGAGTTTAAAGAGACTTGGCTTTATGTAGATGCTTAAATAAAAAAGCCAATAGGAAGGTAAAATAGCAAAAGATCCTTGTATAGGTTGTTAGTGAGAGATTCCTGGGTTCATCAGAGCGGACTGTGAAGCTTCTTACTTGTGTTGGCCCAGACAGGCACTTAGGTTTCTTCTTCCCTGAGCCCCACTTGCAGCCTCCTATGATTCGACTACATCCCTCTCCTTTTCTTGTGCTAAATCTGAATGTGTAGATGGTAATAAATATACTAAAAATAAAAATAAACTTAAAACCTGTAACTTTGTTTATAGGACCATGTTCTCTCCTGGCCAGATGATTTTTTAGCACGGTATTCTTAATATGTAGCATAATTCTTGACACACACTACATGTTTTAAAAATCTGCCAAACTGATGAACTCACAGAAATAGTAGAATGGTGGTTGCCAGGGGCTGGGAGGGGGGAAATAGGGAGAGGCCAGTAAAAGGCTACAAACTTTCAGTTACAAGGTGAATAAGGTTTGAGGATCTAATTATAGCATGATGACTATAGGCGATAGCAGCGTGTGTAATTGAAATCTGCTAAAAGAATAGAAGCTAAGTGTTCACACCAGAAGAAGAAGAAGAAGAAGAAGAAGAAGAAGAAGAAGAAGAAGAAGAAGAAAAGAAAGAAAGAAAGAAAGAAAGAAAGAAAGAAAGAAAGAAAGAAAGAAAGAAAGAAAGAAAACAGGGAGGGAGGAAAGGAAGGAAGGAAGGAAGGAAGGAAGGAAGGAAGGAAGGAAGGAAGGAAGGAAGGAAGGAAGGAAGGAAGGAAGGAAGGAAAATTTATGTTCGGATATGTGAGTTGGTGCATGTGTTAATTAGCTCAATGAAGGTGGGAGTCCGTTCACACTGTCTGTGTATATCAAATCACCATGTTGTACACTTTAAATACCTTACAATTTCAGTTGTAAATTTTACCTCAGTGAAGCTGAAAAAAATCAAACTGATAGCATTTTAACTAAAAAATCTCATGTATATCATTAGGGTGAACCATAAGAATTTATCATGTTCAATAATTGATCTATCTGATGACAATTTCATATGAATCATCCTATTATTAAGAGAATATCATCTCTTTCTAAGAGTTGTTTCAGTTTCCAAGGCAATGACTTCAAGTCCTATTACAATGAAGACAAGGATAACTGATGATAATAGTAAGTTAATGCTGGAAGAGTGTCTGAGGATGAAAATATAACTTGTAAGGCTATATTACACTTTGAAATATTACAAATTAATCCTTCCAACACAACCTTGAACTTCTAACACTGTGCTAATATTGATACTCCTTAGAGGGGAATTTCTTGGTGTAGGCTATGAATAGATTACCCAAAAAAGTCAAGATCTGCCCAGAAGTTAAATTAAATCACATGTATATATAAATTTATAGTGGAGATAGTACTTGAAGTGTAATTTACTTAAAGAAAATATAGACCTATGAGTTTAATTTATTAACACATAGGCATAATTTCAGCCTGCAGAATCCTTAGATATGGGTTTGGAATTCTACCTTTTTACTATTAAATTGTGAGTATATGTATCAATTGACCAATCAACCAATCAACAGATAAAATACTCGATTTTTCTTTTATTGCAAAAATGTTAAACGATAAAGGAACTAAAACTTAAATCTCCATATATAATGGCATCTTTTTATCTCTATAGCATTAACTCATAAGTAAAGTGATATCATAGAGAGAAATAAACATGACTTAATGGGTGTCTTGTTTGTTTTAATAAACACAAGTTATAAAACAGAATGACTTTATTAATTTTTTTCTCTTCTTCAGGTGCCATTGAATATTTTAATTTCTCTTTTGTGCAGAATTCAAATCGTGATCCAGGGTTTGTGAAAGGAAATTGAATCTTTTCACAAAGATGTATGGTTTAATTCAGTACACCAATTCTGATAAACATCCAGCGACTGAGCAAGGGACTCCATCCAGCGGCACATCAGTTTGAAGTTTTTAATTGCAAGGTTTATACCTAAATAGCTGCTTAATGATCCGTGACCCTGGCTTGAAAACAGAAAACATTTCAAGGATAACTGACTTCTTGACGCTCATGAAATTTTCATGAATTCATGAATTACAACACCTTAAATCAAACTTTGCTTATTCTTCTATTCTTTGAGATTGATGCGGCTTCTGAGGTTTATTCAGAAAGTGTACGTAGTGCGAGGCATTCATATGAGTAAACTGATCGTTTCTCTCTGATGGTGCTAGCTTGAGTCCCTGCTGTAAGTATTTCACTTAAACTCATGACTGTTGGTAGTAAGATACTCTGTATTGTGTGTGTGTGTGTTTACCCTTTTGTTAGAGAGATTTTTTCCTCCATTCCTTCTTAAGTAAAGATCCACTCGCTCACAACGCAGTATTTGAGTGATTGATTTTTTTTTCCACTTCTATTTACCTGGTGTCCAAATCAATAATCCATGATGAGGAAATCCTGTCAGGAGTTTTTTTGTTTTTGTTTTTGTTTTTTTGTTTTAAAGCTTTAGGAATTACATCAAGATCTCTATGAAAATGTGGTACTCACATGCCAACAAAAACTGGATTCTTCTTTCTTTCTTTTACATTTTCCATGTCAATGCATGATTACTGAACTAAAGTAGAAACTAACAGCATGAAAGTTATTCAAATTTTGTTGATCCCATTCTTGTACGTGGGATACAGTTAATTAAATGCAATTCAATAAATAATTGTATATCATTTAACATGCAAACACTAATGATTCATTCAATAAATATTCACTGATCAGCTGCAATGTATTTGCCAACTTGCTAAATGGCACACACATACACACACGCACGCACACATGCACACACGTACACACACGTACACACACACACAAATGGAGATGAAGAAGGAAGAGGAGAAATAGGATGAGGATGGGGAGAGAGGAGGGGAGGGAGAAGAAGAAGAAGGGGGAGGGAGAGGGGAAAAAAAAAAACCCAAAAGAGAAGTAGGGTCTCTGTAGGTTTGTTTTATGTTAGTGTATCTTAAATTCAGTGTGCATCAGAATTACTTAGAGGGCTTGTTAAAACACAGAAGGCTGGGACCCATCCCCGAGCTTAGGATTCAGTATGCCTGGGTGTGTTATCAGCTGCTGCTGCTGCTGCGGTCTGGGAGTCACACTTAGGAAGATACTAATTTAGATGAATGACTGTATATCATCTTTCCCTTATGGAATACAGTGGCAACTTTTTCTGTCAAAGTATTCACTTCCTTTTCACTTTTATAGCTGCATTACCTGTATTCATACCAGTTATCACATTGTTCGTTTGCTGAAATAGTAAATAGGTGAGAGAATTCTTTCTGGGTTGGAATGTCCAACCCTTCCTTGGGGCATCACCTCTGGCTATTTAAGGTTATTGAAAATGTTTGCAAATTTTAATGCTGCTATCCATTTATTATATAATGTCAGGTGTTCTGCATTTTTTTCCTTTTTTCTTTGAAGTATAACATGCACACGGAAAGATGCAAAAATTACTAGTATACAGCTTGATAAATTTTCATAAAGTGGGCACTCACATTGTAACCAACATCCATATCAAGAAACAGAACATTTGGGGCGCCTGGGTGGCTCAGTCATTAAGCGTCTGCCTTCGGCTCAGGGTGTGATCCCAGGGTCCTGGGATTGAGCCCCACATTGCTCTCCCTGCTCTGCTGGAGGCTGCTTCTCCCTCTCCCACTCCCCCTGCTTGTGTTCCCTCTATAGCTTGCTGTCTCTCTCTCTGTCAAATAAATAAATAAAATCTTAAAAAAAAAAAAAAAAGAAAAGAAACAGAACATTACCAGTACCCCAGGAAACTCCTTATGGACCCTTCCCATCAGTGTCCCCTCTGAGAGTCACCATCATTCTTACTTTTAACTCTATCAATGAAGTAGATCTGCTTCTACGCATAAATACGTGGAATCAAGAATGTACTTTGTGTGGCTGCTGACTTGTGGTGTGTGTTTGTTTCTGAATATCATTTTGGCAAGATTTATCCTATCATGTGTTGGTGGTAGTTTTGTGCTTCTTTGGTGTGTGTCTTCCATTGTATTGTACGAATATACCACAATATATTCATTCTATTGTTGATGAACAATTGAGTTGTTTCAGATGTTTGGCTAGTGCTGTTATGGAAATAATTGTTCACAATTTTTAATAAACATACGGAGGGTTTTTGATAAGGTATGTACATAGAAGTACAATGCTAGCTAATAGGTAACGTACATTTTTAACTTTAATACTGCCAGACAACTCTAGAGGGATTTTATCAATTTATACTTTCACCAACAGTACATCAGGTCAACACTTTTAGGTTATTTGGTTTGTGTTGCTTTGTCTGTTTGGTTTTTATTTCAGCCGTCCTGGTGGGTTCATATGAAGTTCAGCACCTTTCACATGTCTCCTGCCATGTAGGTAATAGTATCCTCATTGGTATAAAGCCTTTCAGTCTTTTTTGCTGTTGTTGTCGTTGTCGTTGTTGTTGTTGTTGTTGTTGTTGTTGTTGTTGTTGTTGGTGGTGGTGGTGGTGGTGGTGGTGGTTTCCCTGCCTTCTTCTTCTTACTGATTTATCCAAAAAAAATCCTTTGAAATATAGAAAGATGTCTTCTCCCATTTTGTGCCTTGCTTCTTTCTCTTAATTCTTTCTCTTAAGTTCTTCATTTCAATGTATTCTATATTACCATTTTTTCATTTTGGTTTGGGTTTACTGTTGTTGACACTAGTGGACTAGTTGCCCCTCTCCCCAGTCTAGGGTTCACCCTCCAGGGCTTCTAGCTTGGAGCATGGCACACTTACAAATTTCCCTCTCTCTGGGAGTCCTGAATGCTGTTCCTTATCTTCTCAGCATCACAGGGCTGATAGAAATGTCTCCTCTCCCTTCTGTTGGCTTTCAGACTCATTTTTTTTTAGCTTCTACTCTGCACAGATTTATAATTCAGCAGATTTGTTTCTTTAAGGGAAAATATGTCCATGGCATTTATTTATTTATTTATTTATTTATTTATTTATTTATTTATTATTTTTAAAGTAGTCTCCATGCCCCACTTGGGGTTTGAACTCATGACCCTGAGATCAAGAGTCACATGCCCAATTGACAGAGCCAGCCAGTCATCGTCCCTGCCTGTGGCCTTTAAAGTCCTAAATTTCTCATTTGCCTCAACAGATTTTATAGCAAGATAATATATTATAAAAGTAGTAGCAGTAGTAGCGGTAGTAGTAGTACTGGGGCGCCTGGGTGGCTCATTCGGTTAACATCCCACTCTTGATTTTGGTGCAGATCATGATCCCAGGTTCCTGGGAGGGAGCCCTGCATGGGGCTCCGAGCTCAGCAGGGAGTCTGCTTAAGATTCTCTCTCCCTCTCCCTCTGCACCTCCCCCCTGCACACTCACTTTTGCGCGCGCGCTCTCTCTCTCTCTCTCTCTCTCTGTCTAAAATAAATAAATAAATCTTTTTAAAGGGTAGTAGTAGTAGAAGAAGAAGAAGCAGAAGAAAGACAAGAACAAGAAGAACAAGCAGCAGCAGCACGTGTGGTTTCTATCAGCAGCAGCAAAGCACATATTCTTGGTGCAGGGGTTTGTTACTGCTGTCTCAGGTCTGTATAGTTCCCCCTCAGGAGTTTTCTTTTTACAAACCAATGTTCTTTACTCAGTAAAAATATAAGGAAAAGAATGAATAAGAAAGATTTGAATCTATTAGAATGATATTTATGTCGTGATGCTAAGATAAGTAAAAATATTATTTTAACATTAAAATTTAATATATTTCTAAGTCATAATTTTTCTGTCAGGTTAAGCTGGCAATGAACTAAGTCAAAAATAATATACAAAATAGTAACTAGAAATAACAATAAGTAGCAATGAACTACTTCAAGTGGTAAACAAACTAGATAAATAATACTAGAAATATACAAACTAACTCAAGTTACAAAGTATACAGGTACATATTTACATTTTCTCTATTAGCTTAGAAAATCATGGGGCCATTGCATGTATGATCTTCTTTCTGGGAGTAATTTCTAAAAGCCTCAAGAGACAAAAGCTTTTTTTTTTTTTTTTTTTTGGCTAATAAAATCCTATCATTTTCACATCTTTTCTGATTTTATGTAATAATTTACAATTATATAAAAAAATTGGAAACAGAAGAAGACATATGTTACGGATAGGTATATGAATTCAAAGGGAAAATATAAATGTTTCAATACACTTGTTCGGATATAATGTCATTTTTGGAAGATTCACAAGAGGTCTCAGTATATATTTTGAATTATATATTATTTTTTTGTTCAATATTTTTTTATAATGACTAATATAATATTGGGCTTACTATATAGTATTCAGAAATACTATACTTTTTGTACTTAATCTGAACAAATGTTAATATGAAGATTTTTTTTCTTAATAATTCTTAGAGTACAGTTCTTTATTGGGTCCATGATATTTTAAAAATCTGTTTTATTGGAAAGAAGAGTTATTGAATTTTTCCTTTTATAAAGTTTTATGGCCCATTTTAGAAGATGAAAATGTATCATTACTGAACCACAGTAGAAAGGAAGACTTCATAAGTTATCTGTGTCTTGGTGTTGCTTTATTTTTCTCTAAATTAGTTTTTGGCCTGCATTTTAAAAGAATTATACACTACAAAAGCAGCTACAGAAACTTAGACTTTATTTAAAAAAGGAATTTTGGACAAAAATTGAGATTTCCAAATTTTCTAAGATCATTGCATTGATTGTTAAATGTTCAATATTAATCTCATATCCTGAATTAGCTATCGTTTCTTTCTGTAATTTAATTGCCTTAATTTTGCATGTTTTAATATTTAGTAATTAGCTTTCAAATTTCATTAATCACTAACATTTTAAAAGAAAATTAAAAATAAATTTTAGAAGACACATTGGTAAAGCAAAGTTATTGCACCATTTTATGCAACATGAAGATAAAAGCTACGTTTCTGGAATCAAGTGTTTCAGAAAAATTATGACAGAAGGTATTATTCAGTTCTACGCTACAGAATAATAGGTTCCAGAAAATAAGGTAGAATAATTTTCTGTTATCTTTACCACTCAGATGTTTATTATTTTCTTTTAATGGCTTATCTACTTCTGCAAAAGAACCACATTATCCAATATGTTTTTATTATTAAAAGAGTGGCTACTGTGCAAAGTGACAGACATTGTATTATTCAGGATGACAATTTACACGATGATAGTGGAAATGAACTATGGATGTTTAAATGTAAACCCGAGCATACGAAGTTTATAAACATGGGCACACACAATGAATTAATACCAGTCTCTGACATGTTATGCAAAAAAAGAATTGTAATCAGAAATATGTTTGTTCAGTTATCTTTAGCCATGGAATACATGTAATAAATCCATAGCTTAATCAGGTATCATCAAATAAGAAAGAAGCCAGGAAAACCTTGTTCTTATAGTTAAAAAAAAAAAAAAGGCAGTGCTATGATTGAGAATTTGGTGTCCATTATTTTCTACTCATTGTTATATATAGGGCACTAACATTTTAAAAGCTCTGGTTTTCTGGAATTTCCTTCTGAACTCCTTCTAGCACTCTCTTTTTTTGGACTAGAAGGCAATGCTGAATCTTAAGGTCGAAAAAGCTTATTCTATGAGAAGCCACATTGTTTCCTAACATATATGTTTGGTTATGGTTTTAGTTAATAAATATAGTTGCTTTTTTGCTCTAAATTCCAGTGAAATTCTGCACAAATTAGAAAAGTCCAACCCTAATAATTTTAGTACTCCCAGAAAAATATTTGGGTAGAAATATAAAGTCATGTGATCTGGTGGGAGAAGAAATGATAATGTGTTCTATTGTGCTCATTCCAACTGCTTTCTTTGAAGTGTTTAATAACAAAATATATTAGTCAGGGTTCTTCAGAGAAGCAGAACCAGTAGGATATACAGACATAGCAGATTCGGTTCCAGACCACAACAATAAAGTGACTATTAAAATAAACAACTCCAATGTTCCTGGTGTCTCAGAACATATAAAAGTTGTGTTTACACTATAAGGCAGCCTATTAAGTATGCAATAGCATTATGCCTGAAAAAACTACACATCTAATTAAAAAATATGTTGTTGCTTTAAAAAAACTGACCATTATCTGAGTTTTCAGCTGGTGGACGGTCTTGCCTGAATTTGATGGCTGCTGACTGATCAGAGTTGAATGTTGGGGTGGCTGTGGCCATTTCTTAAAATATGACAGCAATAAAGTTTGTTGCATCCATTGGCTCTTCCTTTCTCAAGTGATTTCTCTGCAGTATGTGATGTGGGAAACAAAGGCAAAAGAAAAATTAATTTTCCTTACTACTTAAAGCCCATTTATAAGTCCTTAAACCAGGCAGAGTGACATTCCTCTGGGAGCTCAGCTGCCTCAATATCAATACGTTGCTAAGGGCAAAAGGCAATCTTAGCCAGAGCCCCGGGATCCTATAGGTGTACTTTAACATATGAAAATTCCTTTGGAAACTTCCTTTATCTCTATCCCCCAAGATGCGTGTTAACAATCATCCCCCAAGCTTATGATCCATCCATGTACATCTGAAGGGTCTCATGACATGTTTTATTAGACAGTAATAAATGATTTTCCTTAACAATGGCTAGCCCCCTCAAGGTCCTGGAGACCTTGCTTCCAAAATTCCTTAGAGATTTACACTATCCCTAACCCCCTCCCAACTTGAAAGTATATAATGGGTCACTCCTTCTGATCACAGTGCAACTCTTTCTGCTCACAGGTCCTGTCCCCGTGCTTTAATAAAACCACCTTTTTGCAACAAAGACATCTGAAGAATTCTTTCTTGGCCGTTGGCTTTGAACCCTAACATCTTTCCTACATCAGTATGTGATACTGTTTGATAACAATTTACCCACAGTCTAATATTTTTTCAAAATTGGAGTCAATCCTCTCAAATCCTGCCACTGCTTTATCATCTACATTTATGGAATATTCTAAATCCTTCATTTTCATTTCAATAGTCTTCACAGCATCTTCACCAAGAGTAGATTTTATATCAAGAATCTCAAAAACTGTCTTTATTTATACATAAGACGCAACTCTTCATTCATTAAATTTTTATGAGATTGCGGTCATTCAGTCACATCTTCAGGATGTACTTCTAATTCTAGCTCTCTTGCTATTTCCACCACATCCCCAGTTGCTTACATCACTGAAGTCTTTATCCCCTCAAAGTTAATCATGAGGATTGGAATCAACAAATTCCTGTTAATAACAAGAGGTATTTTGACCTCTTCCCAATTTGTGAAAAAACACAATATCTGTGAAGTGCAATAAAATAAGTCACACACACACACACACAAACACACAGATTTATTATATTAATTGGTTCACACAATTACAGAGGCCAAGAAGTCCCATGATTTGTTGTCTGAAAGCTAGAGAACCAGGAAAACCAGTGGCATAATTCAGTCTAAATTTTAAGGCCAGAGAACCATGACACATGATGGTGTAAGTCCCAATCTTAAGATCCAAGAATGGAGCACGAGGGATGGGTAGTACAGGTGATGATGTAAGCCCCAGTCTGAGACCAAAAGCCTGGGAACCAGGAGTGCCGATGTTGAGGGTAGGAGAAGACGGACATCTCAGCTCCAGCTCACCTTCCTTCACCACTTGTCTTACTCGGTCCCTCAGTAGACTGGATGACTTCCACTCGCATTGGTGAGGGCAATCAGCTCTACCCAGACTACTGATTCAAATGACAATCTCTGTCCTAGACACCCTCACGGACACACCCAGCAATAATGTTTCACCAGCTATCTGGGCATCCCTTAGCTCAGCTAAATTGACACGTAAAATTAACCCATCACACCAAATAAAATTTTATAAAATCCTTTAAAAAATTAAACCCACTTGATATAAAATACATTTACAAAGAAGCATATAGATTTTGTATAAGGAGTTAGAAAACTGTGGAATAGTCACACGAGAACATGGGAAGTTTAAATAAAAGTAATTCTTTTGTCACTTTTTGTCCCACAATTATGCATGAAGAAGGTTTCTATACGACCTACAAGGCCTAGGAATTTCAACGGGGTGTCAGGTATACAATGTCTTGCTTATTCGGGGCACCATGACCCAGTGACACAGTGCTACTTGTGTGTCGCTTCACACGCAAGCACGGCTTTTCTCAGTTTAAGTGTAACTGGTACTTTTTGCTTTGGATTTGATTTAAACTTACAAATTAATGTTTTTCCCCTTTTTTATCCTAACTAGGTGAATGGCTTCTTGTAAATATCAAATGTCTTTTGACTCCCTTTTTCTTATTCTTCTGGACACGGGGATCAACAGGAGGAGGAGGACAAACCGCTAGGACCTCGTGCTGCCCTCTTCTGACTTCCGCTTTGACTTTTGACCTGCCTCAGTGATGGAAGAACCCTACTACGGATAGCGAGACAGTCCTTGTTTATGCCTCTCAAAGGATCTGAGAGCGGATGATACATCCTATGGTGAGTTTACCTATGGACAGAACCTGTGGCCAGGAGATTTCTCCAATTCTTGGTAAATGAATAAAGTAGATGGTATATCCTTTCTGTGTTTTATAGCCAATCTTTTTCCAACTGCAGACGGAGACCCATCCCAGGGGTTATAAAATCAAGTTAGCGGGTCACAATTAGATACTATTTTTATTTATTTATTTATTTATTTATTTATTTATTTATTTATTATTAATTTTAATAGAGTTAGAGAAGCTAGAAGCAAAAGCTTGGGTTATTGTTTCCAACTCCTAGACAGCTATAGTAAGTGTCCTAAAATCCTTACGTGCCTTATTGAACGTATCTTCTCTATACTTTAGGTCCTCCTCTAAACTCTAAAGTTTGGTATTAAATGTCACCAATGTGGAACAAGGGGTAATTATATTACAAAGTGTTTTGGATATTTAAAAGGAAATGGAGAACCTAGTCAGTGAAAACTACTTCTCTAAAAACTTTCCTAACGTTGTCTTCTATGTGACATCCCAGCTCCTTCTTCAGGGGTTGCCTAGGTGGAAAGAAGCTCCTTGAACAAAGTTACGCACCACTCCCTGGGCAGCTTGTATCCAATGATCATCTAATAAGGGGATATAGAGTTCCACCAACTTTGTCTCAATAATGACAATTTTCAAGATACATTCTAACTCCCTATAGGATTGAGTCCTTTATTAGAACTACATCCCCACCCAACTGCCCCCATTCCCAGTTCTGCTTCCTTAGAAATATTTCCCAATAAACCTCTTTTATGCAGAGCTGAGTCTGTTTTCCAGGCACCTCAAATAAAGTATTTCATTTTCTCTGCATGATTAGTGCAAATATGAGGCTTGGGATAGACAAGAATAAGTAGAAAATCAAACATGCAAAGGTCATTTCTATAATATGAATTCAGTACATTCTAAGAATATTTCAAGCATTTTTTCATTTATTCCTCGATCTTTAATGGTGACTTCCTCGGTGCCATGCGTCTCACTAGGCTTTGAAGAACGTACTAACTGATGTCACTGAATTCATGTCCACAAATGGTAAGCGGATAGCTGGTTCTGTTCTGCATTTATAGTATATTACAGTATATTGTACTGGCTCACTCATTCCTCTACTCTATAATCTGTTTCACATCGCATCCTCTGACATTAAATCTACAACATGTCCCTCCCGACTTGATCCCTCTTCGCATATGCCCATTTCCTATTTTACTGAGAAAACAAAAGCAATCAAATGAGAACTCTGTAAACTTCCACCACCACGTATGTATATAAAAACATTTGAACCCATAAAAATCACTCTTCCTTCCCTGCTTTTGCTGTAAACAAGCTCTTGGGACTCTTTCCTGGGGCTAATCCCTTCACTTATGTATTGAATCTCATTGATTCTTATCTTCTTGAAGTCTCCACTCTGAGTATCTTGTTCAGTCCTATATCACTTTTTCTTACACATTTCCCATCAGGACGCAAATATGATGTCATTTCTTTTCCCATTAAAAAAGAAATCCCACTTGCATGTACTCCCTTTCTGACTCCAAATACTTTCCTCCATTTTCTCTCAAACTCATCCCAGACAGGTTTTCACCCCACCAAACCAGTCTTCTTAAGGTCCTCAATGTATTCCATGTTGCTAAATTGAATATTCAATTTTCAGTCATTCTGAAACTATCGTTTGCGTTTGCATACCTTTTCACACTTTCCACTCCCTTCTACTGAAAATAAAAAAGTAAAATGAGTAGAATAATTCCCTTGGATTCCAGGACACGACACCCTTTCTCTTTCTTTTATTCCTACCTTGGTCACTCTCTCAATCTCATATGTTGGTTCTTCTTCATCTCCTTAACCTCTCAAAGTTGGAGTTCTGAGGCTTAATTTTTGCCTCCATGTAGAGATTTTTAAAAAAGCTTTAGTACTACACTCATTTCCTTGGAAAACATATACTCTCTTATGACTTCAAACACCAAATTTATACTTCTAGCTCCGAGCTCCAGACTAGGATACTGGCTTTTGTGACTTTCTACTTACATATTTAACAGCCAACTCCAAATAAATATGTACAAAATTAAATTTCTAACCCCCTCTTTCAAATCTGTTCTAGCTGAAGTTTTCATCTCAGTTGATGGCGATTCCATACTTCGAAGGTATCAGGCCAAATCTTTATACTCTGTACACCTGGGTGGCTCGGTCAGTTGTGTCTGCCTTTTGCTCAGGTCATGATCCCAGGGTCCTGGGATGGAGCCCTGCATCTGGCTCCTTGCTCAGTGGAAAACCTGCTTCTCCATCTGCCTGCTGTTCCCCAGGCTTGTGCTATCTCTCCGACAAATAAATAAATAAAATCTTAAAAAAAAAACCCTTCTCTTTCACATCACATTCAATTAATAAGGACATTCCAAACTTCAAAACACATACAGAATCCTACTACTTCTCACTAGCAGCACTTTACCAACTGGATTTGAACTATCATCACCTCTCACCTGAATTATTGCAATCCTAAATGTAGTGCATTATCGAAAATAGCAGTCAAAGTAATCCTTTTAAAAATAACTCATTCCTCTGCTCCAAAAATTCCATTAGATCCCCATTTTAACAAAGAACATGTCAAAATCCTTAAAATACCTATTGGCCCTATGTGATCTTCGCCCCCTCCCCCCTCCCACCAACAATACTCACCCCTCCAGCTTCATTTCTTGACATCATTTCTCATTTTACTCTACACACAATGCCCTCCTGTTTTTCCACGAATGGGCAAGGTCATCCCCACCTTTGGGCTTTTGCTCCAGTTGTTCCTGCAATGTACGTTCCCTAGAAATCTGCATGGTAACTCCCTCCCAGATAGCACTCTCCAGCCTGTTGTGTTTTCTCCTGGGATTCATTATCTTCTAACATATTACAACATTTAGGAAGTCTGTTTATGCGCATAGACTGTTTCCACTACTAGAAGATTACCCCTTCTAGGGAATTTTTGTAATTTTACTTACAGATGCATCCCAAGAAACTAGAATAATGCCTGTAACTTAGTATTCACTCTGAAAATGCTGTGGAATAAATTATTGAAACAAAGGAATCATCTTATAAAAAGTGAGATTTCCATAAAGTCCCACCATTCTCAAGATTATCGCAAATTAAGTTAATACCATGCATATGACAGAGAGGATGTGCTCTTTATTAATATGCTATTTAACATATTAGAACATTCTTGATTATGTATTACCATTATATGATACTATACACATGCACGTAAGACTGTCACAACATTTCATCTTAATACACTTGTTTATGTCTTGAGATTAAAGGTCAAAGTGTGGAATAATCAAAAGATAATTTCTAAGACCAGAATAAACATGAGTAAGAGTGATCTTTAAAGATTCATGCAATTTAATGTTATAAAATAAAGAAAAGCAATCTTAAAATATGTTAACAAACAAAAGGACTTTTCCCTGAGTAGAGGACAGTTTTCACTCAACATTTTAAAATTCACTTTTATTTCAATGTTAAGAAAGCACAATTTTCCTATAAAGCGTTCTTAGAAGACATATGGATTACTTAAATTGAGTTCCCATTTCCTATGTAAATCTGTTTTCCAGGAGGTCTAATGAAGCCACTAAGGCTAAGACCCCCAAAAGATGTTAAGCCAGCTGGGCAAATGTAAACTTTCAGTAAGAACAGAGCTCATGCATATTTCATATGTAGGAGAAAACTAGGCGAGGTAATCACTTGCCCTTTCCCTGATATTCAGGCAGCAGAATATACAAAAAGGGAAAAGCATAAAAGAAGGGCCCCAAACAGCCCTTTGAAAGCACATCTGGCGAGGCTGGAAGAATGCTGTGGTTGTTGAATCTTGTTTACATATTTATAAGCTGAATGCTTCTCAAGATGGTACAAGTTACAAGATTCTACTTTTTTTGTTATTCAGATATTCAGTCTTTGGGGTCTAAACATTTCATACCTTGTAAAATAAGTCAATTTTAAAACAAAACCCAAACACCCTACACCCTCTTCAAACAAGCTGTGAATGTTTTCATGGCAAACTGTATATAATCACTGTCATTCTTAGTACATATGTACCCCCACCTTCAAATACCATTATCCAAAATATATGCAGGAATAGGAAAGTACCTAAATGTTAGGACTATTAAGGATCATTATTGTGACCCAGGTACATATCACAGCATTTATTTTTTCTTTTGGGATGCATGGGTGGGGGACTTAACATAAAATAGCTAGATGAGTGCTGTGCACTTAATAAACATGTATTTAATTGAATTAAAATGGAAAATTGTGTATTTGGTATAAACTTGATGAGTAAAATGGAACACGCTCTATGAGAAAATACTGACAGTGAATCACTCTGTCCCTAAATATAGGACTGATGAGCTGAGTTTCACCCAGACTTGTAGTGCTAATTGCCATAAACCTAGGAAGCACTAACTCTCCATTCTGTAATATCTTTAGACCCAATTTCATTTCTTAGGAAGAGGAGCAATTTTAAATGAAAGGTTCAAAAATTAAGGACAAAAACCTAATGTTGTCTTTCAACTATCATGTCAATGAGAACCCTTAAAAAAAGACCAGCAATTAAGGCTCTAAGAAATTTGAACAATTTGTAACTTTTTTAGTTATCTCTTGTCTGATTTCCGAAAGTAAACCCCTTTAAATTGGTGTTTCTTTTAATTATTTCTGGAAACTGCCATGGGATTGGAGAGTTGGGGAAACGCCATCTAGTACAAATTCAGGTTGGTGTTGGAGAAGAGAGAAGAATCTCAAGGCATAAAAATGAATAATAACAAATACTAAAAAACCAAGGTAGACTGAGCCTTATGGTTTTGCTATTAACAAATAAACAAAAACAAACAAAAGAATGTTTCTGAGTATGAAAAAGGGTAATGGGGCTGAACAGTGGAAAGAGCCGCTAGTATTTCTCCCAAACCATCCAAACCCATTATCACATATTACATGTATTACAAGGTCAATCAATGGCAGTGGTCTGCCTTGAAGACAAGGCCTGTTTGGCAGAAAGGGGAGGTTACCTGGGCTTGCAGCACTTCTTCTAAAGTAATTGTATTTGTTTCCTACTGTTGCTGTAAACTACCACAAACAGGCACCTGGGTGGCTCAGTTGGTTAAGCATCTGCCTTGGGCTCAGGTCATGATCCCAGGGTCCTGGGACTGAGTCCCACATTGGGCTCCCTGCTCAGGGAAGAGTCTGCTTCTCCCTCTTCCCCTCCCCTCTGCTTGTGATCTCTCTCTCTGTCAAATAAATAAATAGAATCTTAAAAAATATTTACTACCATAAACTTAGTAGCTTAAAACAACACAGATGTATATTATCTCACCAGTTTTGGAGGTCAGAGGTCTAAAATGGGTTGGCAAGGCTGTGTTCCTCTGGATCTTCTAGGGATGAAACTATTTCCCTGCTTTTCTGGCTTCTAGATGCCATGGCACCCTTTGGCTCATGTCTCTGTATCACTCCAAACTTTCTTACCATCATACATCTCCTCAGTTGACTGACTCCCCTGCAACTCTTATATGGACTTTTATGATTTCATTTAACCCACCTGGATAAACTAGAATAAGTTCTCCATTTCAAGATCCTTAACTTAATGACATCTGTAATGTCACTTTTGAAATGGAAGGTAACATACTTCCCAGTTCTCAGTTATGACGACATGGCATCTTTGGGCACCGCTTTTCTACCTACCATAACTACTATGTTAAGTATCTTCTTCTTTCCTCCCCTTCATCAATCTCTTTATTTATTTCTAATATGTTACTACACCTGTGATCCTGTCTGCATTAAACTCCAGCAGGGGAGGGATCTTTGTCTCGTTTTGGTTCTTAATTGGCCAAGGACATGAAACCGTGCCTGAAACATAGCAATGCTTTTATTTGTTAGGATATAATGCTTTAAGTGAAACCCCAATCTGAGTGGTTTAATACAACAAAAGTTTATCTTTTGGTCATCCAGTCGTTCCACAAATGTGCTCACGTACAAGTTAGTGCGGTACCCTGCTCCACGCAGTGACCGTTAGCTGTACCAATTGAAGTCCACGGTCTCCTCCATTCCTGAAGAAAAGAACAGAAACCTGTGTGATTGTAAAGCACGTTTTCATAGTCCCAGAATAGAAATGGCATTTTTCATTTTATTTCCTATTTGATTGACCAGAACTAGTCACATGAACCTGATTGATCTCAAAGAAGCTGCAAAATGTATTTTCCTACAAGCCAGGTAAGGAAAGAATAACAAGATATTGTAAACACTAGCATACAGCATAAATACTTGTTGAACATGATGAGAATAGGGAACAGGAAGAGAATATAGTTGTGCTGTAAAAATTTCTTCCCTAAACAGACAAACCCCAAATACATAAGAAAACATCCTGCTTCTCAAACTAGAACTTTAGGGAGCTTGGGAGCATAAGATATTTTTTTTTTATATCACAAGGTTTGTCTTAAAATGTATTGTGTTTCTGAGTTCTACTCTATAATATATTGATGTCTGATTCAGCATAAAACTATGTCTTTTTTTTATTATTCAGATTCTCAGGAAATGCATTATACTTGTTCCACTCTTTGTATGAGTACCTAAGAAGCACAGGGAGAGCGATAGGAAACCTGCACAATCAATTAATCATTACAGCCAGTGAATTTCCGGTCTTGGCAATTTAGGATTCAGGGTTCAGAAGTGATATACAAATTTTATCTAGAATGAGTTTAATTCACTGGCTTAAACAAAACAAACACACCAGTTTAAATAAAATGCAATTTTGTTTTTGCATCTGACCTGCCTCTACAGGGAACAAGCTATAGGTATTTCATCATTAAATCTTACCAACCCTTAGTCACATATTCACCTGTCGATTCTGTTCTCTCAAATGTGAGTACTAACACAACCATGACCGAAATGAATTGTTCAAATTCATGTTTAGGAGTCAGAAAACTAGGATGAGGCTACGAGTGAATAATTCACACATTCTAGCTTTGTCTGTGAGGCCAGATCTAATTTCTACTTATTTCAGTCAAATTAATGTAATAGTATCAATTTGTTTGTGACTGTTTTCACAATGTCTTATACTCCCAATACAATTTTAAAGTGAAATTTACCTATATATATTTAATTCAGTTCAGTACTACATTTCCCATAAATACATATTCTTCTTATTTTCTAGGATAATTGAAGTCATTCTCTACTTTCCAGCTCGAAACCACTTCCTACACTCTTATATATCCACTCTATATTTCTAAATCAAATCTTCTTGGGATATCATCTCCCATCTTTCATCTCCTCAGAGACATCTCCCCACATAATAAGATTAAGTGTCGTGCAAAGAGAAAATGGTCATTGATGCAATGAGGCTGAGATGGATTTTAGCATATATTCTGTCTTAAGAAAATGTAGAAAACTGGCTCTCAATTTGAAATGGGAAGACAAACATTTGACACAATGCCCAATTTGGCAATGGAGCAAAGTGTCAGCACAGAATTCTTGTTATATTTCCACGAACTGAAGGCAGCAACAACTCGTATCAGTTTAGTCTATGTCACTGTTTGAGCTGTAAATGTACATGTGTGCACATATATGCTTACGACTGAGGGAACACATGAACACGGAAGTCAAATAAGTAAACACGTATGGTTTAAGATTTTATCGTGCTTATCTAAATTTAATCGCACAAACTATGTTTGTAATCATCAACATTTTTATAAACAAATATGTTAAGTACGTATAGTATAAGTGGCTCGAATTATGTATTTGTGAATACTCCATTTTTAAAATGAAATATTAGAAAAAGAAAGTGGAAAATTATCATTAATTCACATATAATGCTTAGCAATTAAGTTGGCCTATTAAAAGGAGAATGCCAATAGTATCTCTTCTCTGAATCCATATAACACAAAATTTATCTCAATTATCATATTTTATCTTCAACTGATTCAATTAAGAAACTCATCACTAAGATAATTTATCTCTAACTATTTTCAACTGCTATCTTTGCAATTCTAGGGATTTAAAAAAAAAAAAAAAACAGTCCAAAATAACAGCTAGGACCTGAAATCTGTGTACTTACCCACAAAAAATAAGTAAATGCAATCGCTTATCTTTAATAATAAAAACACGCAATGAAATATGGTAAATGGATGTACCTGGATGGAATATACGTTGGTATGCATAAGCCTTGTCAATTAGATATTTTTTTCATGCTGGTTATTAATACATCCTCAGTAATGCTGCAGGGAAGATAAATCTCTTTAGATTATATATCTAAATATCTTCCTCCTTCATATTATTGGATCACTGGTTCCCTAGCTTCATATCAAATCTATAAAGATCCTTCTTCCCCTTTTCTTACAACTACATCTCCTTAAATCCGTTAAATCTGCAGCAAAGCTGAATTTTATCAATCTTAGATTTCTCTTGGATTTAGGCTGTCCTGAAAGCCAGGATTGTCTGGAAATATAAGGTGTTTCTTACAATGGGTTTCAGTTATGAAGTGATTGGTATTAATTTTTCTATGATATATCATACTCAATATTTCACGTTAATGAGCCAGTCACTTCAAATTACTTAAAAGTTGTATCTGGTGTTCCTCTTACTCTTCTATTTCTTGCTACAAAAATTCAAATATTCAAAATGTAAGTGCTCAGAAATATGGCTCTTCTATTAGGCATCCTTTATATATAAGTAACTTCCCAATGTTCACCTATATGGCATGAATGCTCTCAGATTTCAATGCAATCTAGCATCTGAAATCTCATTGTAGTAACCCTGATTTATCATTTGGTATTAAATTTGGTCTGTAGAGAAATTCAGGGAGACTTGGAATTTATTATGAAATAATACTTGATATCCTTGGTAAGTCAGCATCTCAGAACCATATATTAACCTTTGTCATTATCCAGGATGATACATGGTGCTCACTTCCACCCATTCATGTACCATTTTCAGTGTTGCACAAGTTAATGACCACTTTCATTTCTGTCTCATCCATAAAAAGCACCCTGGAGATTCTCAGGAGATCAAGAAATCATCTAAATCATCAGGCCAAAATTCATAGTTTTGTACTATTTCTGAAATATAATTAATATTTCTTTATGTATGGAAAGGTCTTTATGTATGTATGGAAAGGTCCACTCTCATGTAGCAACCTATGGTTTATACTGTTTTGCTCAAATTCCTGGTAATGTTCTTTCCACGAGAGGTGGTCTCTGACCACTAAGCTTTATTGCATGATCTTGACACTATGGAAATGGAGAAAAGCAGATCTTTAAACCAAGAAATCACTATACCTTACTAAACTGAAATGACTGATTTTTTTTTTTATTTTTCTTTCATTCTGTGAGAAATATTGATATGCTGAGAGGAGCAGAGATATCCTAGAAATTGAACTGACCATATCTGGATGCAGACAGATTGTGTTATGGACCCTCGACTCTTCAGTCTCTCCAAAGTATATCCAGTTGCATCTCTCTTTTGTGAAAGTAATTGAAGATAACTGCAGTTTTATAGTTCATTCACCATTAGAAATAAACTGCAGGACAGCTACAGGGGCATTTTTGAAAGTATTTCAGTTGATACTGTATAAGCAATTCAGAACAGCAGCATATTAGATATGAATCAGTAAATAGAATTCAAATTTTCCTCTCTACACATTCTGCAGAAATGATATTCATCAGAAAAGAATGTTCTAAGTCTAAAAATGTTATTTATTTATTTATCTAGCCTCGGATCAAATTGTACAGTCAAAAGGTTATATACTTGAAGTGCATGATTTTGGCTGCTTAAAAATGCTTTTGATTAATTGTGTTTTGTATCAATGATCTCATCTTTCAGCACAAGTGCTGTGCGAAGTACATCTTAACCCTGAGTCCATGGAGATAAACATCAAATTTCTGATATCTAGTGAGTGTGGTGAGAGTTAGCCAAATCTAGTTTGGGAAGAATATCTGCAGAGGGGAAATTCCATGAAATGTGAAAAACTGTAGTAATGAAAACTAACATCATTGAATACTGGCTGTTTGATGTTTACTCTGTCGAGTTATTTTCATGTAACATTGACTTTTTTTCAGTTGAGGATATAAGCTCAGAAAGCTTATGCAAATTTTCTGAGGACGAGTAATATTTGAATCAGATCTTGAGCCATAATCTAAAACTGCACCCATCTGACCCCAGAGACAAATCTCTTACATCATACTGTCTGCCATCTTGAACATGTATTCACTAGTTAAGGCTGGTTCCAAATCTGTGTGGGCATTGTCATGATGAATTAGGCAGCACTTCAGATGAAATGAAAGACCGTCTCTTTTTTTTTCCTTTTTCTGAGCTCCATCATGATTTCCACTTAGTTTTTTGTTTTTGTTTTGTGTTTTGTGTTTTGTTTTCTTTTTTTGGAGAGAAAGAGAGTGTGCAAGTGGTGGGGGGGGCGGGTGGGGAGAGGACGAGAGGGAATCTTAAGCAGACTCTGTGCTCACAGCAGAACGCCACGGGGGTTCGATCTCAGTTCCTGGAGATCATGAACGGATGGGCAACCAAGAGTGGGAGGCTTAACCCGCTGAGCCACCCAGACGCCAAGGATTCCCACCTGGTATTTTAAGTAGAGACAGGAGAAGGAGGAAGAAATGTATGTGGCTCTTTCCAAATAGCATATCACTGTTCAGTTACCAAATCTTCTACATGGAAAATTAAATCCAAGGAGAAGCTACATTTAAAAAAAAAAGAAAAAAAGAAGAAAGAAAGAAAGAAAGAAAGAAAGAAAGAAAGAAAGAAAAGAACTGCTCCAGAATTGCAGTTGAATGATTTCTGATCACTTCTACTTCTTTCTAGTAGACATTGCAGGCCCTAGTTTTACACAGATACACACACATAAGCACACATGCACACACACACACACACACACACACTGTAGTCAAAAGCAATTTAATTGAAATAAATTGCAATAAATATAAACATATTCTTAGTAGCTAATACTTTTTTTAAGCCAACCACCCACATATTAACTAGTGGTGTTACAACTCAGTAAGGTACATAATGGCATACCGATGGTGGGACCGTAGCAGCAAAACTTCCCTTATGCAGACAATAAGAGAATGTATTATTGGTTGAGAATATAAAAGCAATAATAAAACCAACAAAAGATGGCTTACATTTTATTATCACCACACACTGGCTATTATAAACGATACCAGTGAAAAAACTCCTCCAGGCAGAATCAAATTTCCAACTGCCACCCAAATTATCCTTCACATGCTCCATCTTAAAAATAAGGAAAATAGAGAGAAGTGATTTCAGCATCATGGTGGTATAAGATATCCTTCATTTTTGTCCCCCCTTAACATCTAAAATGTATTTGTATTCGGCATTCCTCACAGCTCCTATCAAATGCTACTACCCTCCCACGGGTACTTAAAATTAATGACTGACTGACTTGGGTGAAAGCTGTTATGTATAATTACTTTGGAGACAGTCATTGGAACAGAGGCGCACATTATGGATTCTCAAAAGATGTATTGTCACTTTGTTACCTGTTATATTGAAAAAGGATTATTAAAATGGAGTGTAACAGCTGTTTCCAAATTATTTTGTTATACATAAAAGGATATATAGAAGAAAGATTGTATCCATAGCAAAGCCTCCTTTACTGTTCACGGGGAGTGTAAACATGGGTTATCACCACAGTTATTCTTCTGATGGTGGATTGAGGTCATTTTTCAAATTGTACTGACTAAACCTATTTAACATTCGGGCATATTTTAATGCCTCAAACATGTTTAGCTCATTTCCAGCTCACTTGCTCAGCCCTATCAAGAATGACCTTCCTGCAGATCTTCCCTGGTTCACTTCTCTTCATTTTGCTGTCAGTTCCAATGTCACCTCCTGAAAAATACTTTCCCTTGAGCAATTCCCTAGACCGGTTCTACCCCTCCTGCAGCCCCTCTGTATTCTCTCAGCTGTTTTTATTTACTCCATAACATTTGTTAACATCTTAAATTATCTCATTTAGTTGCAAATCATCACATCTTTAATGTAAGCTCCTTGAGGACAAGGAGTTCACGGCTGTATTTGCAGCACTTAGAAAAATACTTTAGCATAGAGTGGGTGTTGAACAAATATTTGTGAATGAACGAACTGGGGAGAATTAACTACAAGCTTCACCTGTGCAATCCTCAGATTCATGAGATACAAACATAGCCGAAAGATTACATTTGAGAGAATACTACATAAGTTCATATTACCAAAAAATATGTTTAATATTTAGAAGAATATTAGATTAAGTTAGCTCCTAAAACATGAGTCTTCTTACTCCATAGACCAATGTTCATGAAATTCTGTTGAGAGGATTTAAAATTTTACATTAATATTCGTTTTAAGCTTAACCAACAAAGATCAATTTTCTCATATCTCTTTCTAGCTCCTTTCCTTGTTTAGAAACTTAAAATAGTCTTACACATTTTTTCTTTTTGTCGCTCTATTTTGCTCACTCGTGGACAGTGCTGCTTATCCTATTATAGCTCATCTTGCATCTCAAGCTCTCAACGAAATTCCTAGAACAACCTCTTCTTTACTCCGAAAGCATTTGGTAAATTATATATTTCTATTCACAATGATGTTTGCAGATGCTTAAAAAGTATTCTAATATGAAAAGATCTTTCACAAAAACATCACTAAAATTTTCCAAATTCACAATCTTGACCCTCTGTGCTTCTGATGTTTACTTACTGCAAGATACATAATCCCAGTGTGCACTGAACTGCTGTCAAATGAGCTCAAAACCACGATTTCCTCCTAGGGCTCTGTTGTCACTTTACAACACTATCGCATTATCTGTGTAGTTCAACAGGCAGTGATATTGCTCTACTATTAAAAATTACAGTGACAAAACGTATTTTTTCTCTCAGAGATTCACATATGTGAGTCACGTGACATAATCCCCTCTATTTAAATAACTCTTCCAAATGCCAATGTAATAACCAATGTAATGCAGATTCTATCTTCCTCATATTTAAGAACCACTAAATTGTGTAATTAGCCAAATACAAATAGAAATATATATATATATAAAATTAGAAACTAATGTTTAAAATTATTAAAGTTTCTATCTTAATCACTAATTAGTATCTGAATTAAACCTATGAAGAAAATCATTTATGTTTTGATATGGCGAAACTGCTAGATATATAAATCATTTCTGATATAAACTGAATACTATAGGGTTTTGGCTTTATTATTTTATTTAAGCTAAATATTCCTGAAAATAAGGATATGAAATATGAATTATTTTGGCCATTGTTGAGTGGAAGCTTCCCTTGAAGAAACTCTATGCTAGTTAAATTGATAATACGTGATAATGATACTCCAAGAAATAGATTAAATATGACCTTCTGAGGTGGGATAAATAATAAAGCCAGAATCACATTCACCAAAGTGGTGGAGCAAATGCAAAGTCATATTTCTTTTCCAACAAAATTACCTCATCTTTCTCTAGAATATACTCAGCAACCATTAGTTTCATAGTTTCCTTGAATAGGGAAGGAAAAATCTTGGTTCTAACTTTTTATTGCCAAAAATTATCTCTCAGATTTTTAAAAACAAGAATTCTTGGCATTTATATGGAGTGTTACAATTTTCCAAATACCTACAGAGAAAAATATGAGTTGTTCTAGGATTTCCATAAGAAAACTAAGACAGTAAGAAAAATGTAAATTGAATTATGTGCCTACAGATAAGAAAGTTAAAAAAAATTTAAAGAAAATCGTGGTATCTGTTGGTTGAAGAATGAGTTTTCAAATGGAGGCATTATCTGGAAGAAACATAAGAAATAATCTAGAATAAAAGTTAAGAAAATTTGTCCTTACTCTGTTAAGCAATTAATGCAGGTTTAAAGTTTCCCAAAAGAGTTAATCAAGCACTGATGAAGTGATAGGATAGAATCACATTTTAAGAGCTAAATGTAGGGGGAGCCTGGGTGGCTCAGTTGGTTGTAGCCTCCCTGAGCTCCTTGCTCAGCGGGGAGTCCGCTTGTCCCTCTCCCTTTCCCTCTCTCCCCTGCTCATCCTCTCTCTCTCTCTCTCTCTCTCACTGGCTCATTCAACTAAATAAATAAAATCTTAAAAAAAAAATAAAAGAACTTAAAGTATTATTTGTGGAATAATACTGGTGAATTAGAGAAAATATTGAGTTTCCTGTAATAACTTTTTCTATGTAGTCCCTGAAGCTTTTGTTTATTAGAATTTTAACTAAATTAACAACAAAACTCAAAGCATTTTCACAATATTTTAATTATTCAAACAACTGGTACATATTTTGCCAAGAAAATATTTAAAATTGCAATTAAAGCTGTTTAAAATAGAAAAATTATTGTAATAATTCAGATTTATATTTTAACAAGCATTCATTTTATTTGAAGATAGACTTGCCATTAAGGAACTGATATTTTGTTGGATATTTTGTAAGTTTGTTGCCTGTATTGGTTCATCTGGAAGGTGACTTTCGCTTACTTTTCAATCCATCTTCCTAATTGGTTTTTATAGTTAATTACAGCAACAACATTGGGAAGCCATGCATTGTTAGTAAATCAAATTGAACCATTTGTAAAGTAAATTTAATAACTTGAAAGAAACTCTACAAACTGTGATATAGTTACAAAATACTGTATTAAATTTAAATTCAGTTATTTTCTGTAGTTCAAGTTTGTGTTGGTAAATAATGTATGCTATAGAAACCATGACTTAACATCTGAAAAGTTAAGGTAAAATTCAATGATTTTACTCTCCTGGGGCAGCTTTATAAAAAACTATTTATCTTCTAGGAAAATAAAATACCAGTCCAAAGGCAAAGGCATTAAGATCAAGAGATCTAGCATTTTTAGATGCTTGCAGTATTTCCAATTTGTGCTAAAATTTGAGGTAAGTAAATAAGATCCTAAGTAGTTCAACTAGTCTTTTTCCCACAAAGCAAATGTTTTACTTGGGTTTACTAATTTTAGATACTAAAGGTGAATGTTCCAGACTTCTGCTTCTATATATAACGGAGTACCTGTTAGCAAACAAATGACTTCTGAGTACTAGAAAAACTGGCGTTATATTTTTAAAAAATCACTCTGAGGCCATCAGCGAGCTTCCAAGCCAACCACAACTTGAGGGGCCAAGATCTCAGGGAGAAGGGAGCCTCATTGAATGTGAGTCAATAGTATGTGCCTCACTTTTGCCTTTGGGTTATTACCAAAGCACCAAAAGTTTTAGCTACGCCCCACAAATTTGGTGTTGTATTTTTGTTAACATTTAGTTCAAACTATTTTCTAATTATTTTTGAGATTCTTCTTTGATTTATCGTTTATTCAGAAGTGTGTTGTTATTTCTAGATAGTTGAGATTTTCCCTGATTAAAAAGATATATATATATATTGTTGGTCTATATCTCTATCTATCTATCTATCTATCTATCTATCTATCTATCTATCATCTATCTATCTATCTATCTATCTATCTATCTATTTATCATCTATCTATCTAACTGGTTTCTAATGGATAGGCATTGTTATGGCTCTAATTCAATGCCCTGCAGGTCTGAGGTCATATTTTGTATGATTTAAGTTATTTCGAATATGCTGAGACTTGTTTTTGTTTCATGACCCAGTAGATAGTCTATCAGGGTGAATATACCATGTGGATTTGAAAAAAAGAATGTGTATTCTGCAGTTGTGGGGTAAAGTGGTCTAAAGTATCTATTAGGTTAAAGTGGTTGATAGTGTTATTCAGATCAGCTAAGACAACTGACTTTTTTTCTCTAGTTTTATCAGTTGCTGAGAGTTGTATTCAAACTTAATAGGTGACATTTTTTTCTCTGTTTAGTACTGATAAATTTCACATTTATTTCTGAAATAAGTTTGAGTACTATGGGTTTAAGGGAAAGGAAAGCAGAGAGGGAAATAGGTTGGCAAATACAAACAGTGGATTGAGAGTGATCACAATCTCCACCAACGGAAGGAATGCCAGAATCCCACAGATAATACTCATCTTATGCAAAATGTGTGTAGGTTATAGTATAATGACAACCATTTTTTATATAAAATTAGAAAAACGAAAGTTTGGGAGATGAATTTTGAAATATAATTTTAGAAGAGATTAAAAACAGGCTAAACATTTTATAGAGCTTTGATATTGTATTTTACTTCTGTTGAGGGTCAGAAAAAAATGTTGGGGAAAATAAGATGTTGGTTATATAAGCCTGTGCATTGGTTCAAGGTTTTGGAGAAATCCCCTTGGCACTGATATTTCTCTTAAAATTTGACAAATATGATAAAGTTTTTGATATTTGGTAAAAACATCTTTTGCCTTAAAAGAAATCAGACTCATTTAAGTATTCTTGTTATTTTTACTCTCATGAGTGCTCAGACTTAACCAAATAGAATAGGACTGGTTTTAAATGAGAATGTGCCTAGCCTTTTTTTTTTTTTAATTTAAGATTCAATTATTTATTTTACAGAGGGAGGGAGGGACAGAAGTAGAGAAAAAGAGAGAATCTCCAGCAGACTCTGTGCTGAACATAGAGCCCACTGTGGGACTTGATCTCAAGACCCTGAGATCATGACGTGAGCCAAAATCAAGAGTTAGACGCTTAACCTACTGAGCCACCCAGGCGCCCTGTGCCTAACATTTTTTTAACTCATTAATGAAGGAACCAGCAAGATGGTGGAGTTGATTCAAAGTGAACTTGAGAAGATGAGTATATTTAGCAACTGAAAGAATTCTTTCTTTTTTTTAAAGATTTTATTTATTTGACAGAGAGAGAGACAGCCAGCGAGAGAGGGAACACAAGCAGGGGGAGTGGGAGAGGAAGAAGCAGGCTCCTGCAGAGAAGCCTGATGTGGGGCTCGATCCCAGAACGCTGGGATCACACCCTGAGCCGAAGGCAGATGCTTAATGAGTGAGCCACCCACGTGCCCCAACTGAAAGAATTCTGAAGAAAAATTTCTAGCTTAGATATTAAAATGGTAAAGAAGAATATTGACTTTTGATGGACTACTGGACACCTTTAATTTTGGGGAGTGAAACAAAATTCTTAATCACATTTATCTCTTCTATTTAACTTGCTACCCCGTGATGACCATTTCCTTCTTAGGAAACTGCTTCTTCCTGTCGGGTTTGGTTATCTGGAGCAAAGTCTTAGCAATAGTGTTTACTCCCCTCTAGGGAAAAGAACGTTCTAATCGTCTATAAACTCCATCTATTCCTAGTAAGAACTTTTATTTGAAAGGCTTTGATAAGCTATTTCATAACACAGTGGTGCTAAGTTCTGTCCTTAGTCGAATTTTAAAAATTAATAAAATTTTCAGTCTTATTATCTATGTTTAAGGTGTTCTATTAGCAACAGTTAATTTCCTAATTATGAAGACCAGAGCAGTATAAATGAAGATCTACCGATCATTACTGTCATATGAATCATATGTGCGCATAAAGATAGACACATTCACAAACACACACACAAAGATTCTCAATAGCTAAAAATCACAAAGATTGTAGACCTAACTAGATTATATAACCACTATCTGGAAAAAAGTATTCTGGTAGACACACCAATTGGCTTAAATGATAAAAATAATGATACCAATACTGAGTAGTTTGCTGAGTTAAACTATGGAGCTATGTGCCATTATTATTCTCAGATGCATTTTATTTTCAATAAAGCATCACATGAACACACAATTTATGAAGTTTTATGAGCGCCGCTTAAAATGAACTTTCCCATATTGAAGTCCTAATCCAGGAGGTAAATTTTTGTAATCAATATCATCTATGTTTCATCACCAGCATGCTCTGTAACAGACTTTAAGCTTTCATGATGCAAGATTCAAGGCAAAAGCTCATATGTTAGGAACTAAAAGTAGAAGAACCCATTTAAAGTCATCCTTAGCTTCTTTGCAGGGAAACTGATAACAGAAATATCTGCTTTTATCCAACTTTCTTTTAACACATTTTTGGGCGTGATGATTCCATCTGCTAAAAGGCATAGTATTTTCAAAATTACCTTCTAGTTTAAACTTACTTTGTGGCTATTTTTATGGTAGTAAGCTTCCAACCTATTCCTTTATAACAGTATATTCACACTGAAAGAGCTGATCACACATGATATGAATGTCCCTAATGGTGACCTGTCCAAGAAGAGCACTGACCGACCTCACTGCAGTCCTTGGGAGCACATCTGATAGCAGAATCTAGACTATTTTGCCCTGTAATCCTCCACAGATGTTAATTCAAATAGGGATTTCTCTAAAAGTGGGTAATAGCTGGAAAATAGAAGATACGCGGAAAATGATGTTCTTGAAATATCATTCAGTGTGAGCAAATAGTGTGGCTCTGGAGAATCAAACTGGGGATTATGGGTTAGAAATTACTGTGAAGCAGACTCAACTCTAAATTAACAGAACTTACTGGCAATAGATTAGTCAACAACTGTGAAATAGGATGTTTGCAATGGCTGCTGCAGGAGGAAGCCCAGCCCTGCCCCGGCGAGCACATGCTGGCATCGGTGATGCAAAGAAAGATCCGAAGCCTGAAGTTTAGATGAAAGCTTTTGTGAGTGGACAATTTTTAGGAAGTGTCTTAACAACTCTTAGACATAATGTCCTCAGTAAATGAGTATTGGTAAATACTTGCCTCCTACATCAAAGAGATTAACATGTGATAACAACTGATTAAAAAGATTGAGATGGGGCGCCTGGGTGGCTCAGTTGGTTAAGCATCTGCCTTTGGCTCAGGTCATGATCCCAGAGTCTTGGGATCAAGCCGTTGTCTGGCTCCCTGCTCAGTGAGTTGTCTGCTTCTCCCTCTCCTCTGCCGCCTCCCCAACTTATGCTTTCTGTCTCTCTCTCTGTCCTATATAAATAAAATCTTTTTAAAAAAGTTTATGAAAACAGAATTTTATTATTAGATTCTCAAGTTGTATTTCAAATCTTAGACACTAGGCCTCTAAGATGCTTATATTTAAGTAATTGGAAAAAGGCTTTGTACCCCCTGATTCTCCTAAGTTACCTTAAATTAGTCTTCCTGTAACACTGTAACCAATTCACTGCCATCTCTTGGATATTTGGAAAGAGAAGTCTCATAGATACTTCACCATTTGCCAAACATTGCTTAGCCAGCAAGTGGTTGAACTGGAATTTGAATCTAGTCCTGTTGGATATTAAATAAGTTTGAAATTTGTAAGTTTGAAATTTCAGTGTATTTATAATAAAGCCATGGTAATAGTCAATACAGCTCTCCCAGCTGCCTTCTCACCAAAATAGCAGCCAGGCCTGTGGTCATTGATTTCACATTATTAGCAAACAGTAGTTCAGTTAATTATGGCTCAGAGAACAGGGTGGATTTATACCGGTGACATTTGTAAGTAACACAGAGAAATCAAAATCATACTATAATTAATTATGTTTTCCTTTTTACCTAAAATAAAATTAACTCCCATTCACCAATCAATGCTATTGGACTGTTTCCAAAATTCAAATTCACACCTAAGTATCTCCATTTTGCAAATGACTTTACAAATCAAGATTCATGGAATATGCATATAAAACCCATGCTGTTAGGGACAATGGAAACAACAAGAAAGTTGAATCAGAAATGAACAAGAGCTGGACTTAAGAAACCAGTGAAAACTATTGTGGGAGTTTAGACAAGAGATAATACAGGCTTGGACTGAAACGTGGGTAGTGAGTGTAACGAGGAAAAGATATTTAAGGGCAAAAACAACAGAAATCAGTGATCTACTGGGCTAAAAAAGGGAGCAAGTTAATAAATATTATATTTGAGAGTTTGATGTTTTGATAAAAAAGAAAAATTATTCCATTAGCAAAAAAAAAATTAAAAGGAACATTGTAAGAGAGGAAATTCTTATGTATGTGTATGTGTATTGGGAGGAGATGATGATGCAATGATGACATCAGATTTGCATCTGATGTATTTGAGATACTTAGAAGGAATCCAGGTAGAGATTTTTAAAAAAAACGTGCGTGTATTTGTGTGTGTGTGTTTGAAATAGTAGAGAATCTAAACTAACTTCAAGGTATTTTTAATTAATAAATGCTTCATTTGAATTAGGAAATAATTTAATAAAGTCACTATTTTGAATTGATAGCAAACATTTAGTTTAAGTGCTATGTTTCTCTATTAAAATATGATTCTGATGGCATTAAATTCTTAATATTTGAGAGGCAGATATGTATTTTCTCCACATTGCCCAAAAATGTTTTTTCTCTCCTCTTATCTTATTAAATACTTATTTTATTTTTAGATTTCAATATGTTTTTGAAAGATAATGTAAAGAAAAGTCACTTCACCTTGATACAAAAGAATAACCAAAAATAAATATATAAAAAGATAATTCAAAAATCTCCATAGGAAAAAATAGTTTTCTAATAAGGTATAAAGAAAATGTATAAAAGGAGATTAATTGCCTGATGAAATACAGGAAAACTATATCATAACATGTCTTTTGCCCAAAAATTAAACAACAGATTCGAAGAATTACAACCAAAATGTCAATAGAAGTTTATGCGAACTGATAAAATGATTCTATTTTGTGTGTGTGGCGGGAAAAGGAGAGTGAATTATCAAGAACAGCCACAAAACTCCTGAAAGAATGGGACTAATGAGGGAAGACATGCCCTGCCAGGTACCAGACCTTGTTAAACCTAAAATATGCATGACTATGAAGGACTCAACCAAATGACCAATTAATAGGATAAGGGTGACCAAAACAAGAACCATATATGGTTGGAACTCTGCTGGATGACAGGAGTGATGGGTTTGGTCAGTGGTTAAAAAGAAAAAACTTAAATAGATGAAGTTGCAGAGATGGTTCTCCATAAAGTAGAGGGTGAAGTAAAATCATTTTCTAGAATACGTGTAAAAATAAACATCAAATGAATTGTTCAAACCAGAACTATAAACATTGGTAGAAAATACAGCTAAATGTCTCTAGTTCTTGGAGGAGAGAACAATTTCCTATGTAAGATACAAAAAATACTGAGTCTAAAAGAAAATAATTATAAATTTAACTATTAAAATTAAGAAAATTTGATCATCAAAAGTCACAGTAAAAGAAGTGAAAAGACATTAGACACTGTAAGAAGATATTTGTACCATACAAAACTGACACATAATTTATAGCAACAATATATAAAGAATTCCAGCAAATTAATATCACAAAATAGCCTAATAGAAAAACAGGCAAGAGACACAAATATGGATTTAATAAAAAGAGTCTATATGGGCAATACATATTTGAAAAAATGTTTGGTTTAACAGTGACCATGGAAATGCAAATCAACACTGAAATTAAATGCTATTTTAAACACAATTGATTGGCCAAAAAAAAAAAAAAAAAAGAATTAATATTCTGACAATACCGACGTTGGAGTTATGAGAGTCTCAGGATCTTTAATACATTGCTGGAAGGAGTAAAAAAATGTTTACAGTCCCTTTGAAATATTGTTAGGCACTATTATGGACTGAATATTTGAGTCACTCTGAATTCATATATTGAAATCTAACGTACATGAGATGATATTAGGAGATAGGACCTGTGGGAGATAATTAGGTCATAAGAGTAGAGCCCTCATGAATGGGACTAGTGTCCTTATAAGAAGAAATCAGAGTGCTGGCTTGCCCCTTTCTGTCATTGAGGATACAATGAGAAGTCAACAGTGTGCAACCTGGAAAAGAACCCTCACCAGAGCCTGACCGTGCTGGCACCCCTCGTCTTGGACTTTCAGCCTCCAGAGCCGCGGTAAATAGATGTCTGTTGTTTATAAGCCACACAGCCTATGGTACTTGTTGTAGCAGCTTTAACTGGCCAAGATGGGCATTTTCCTTATAGTTGAACATTTATGTCTTTTATGACACATAACTTCTGCCCTAAATATATACCCAAGAAGAACCTCTTGTGGTTTTCCCAGAAATAACATGTACAATAATTTTTATTGGAGCCAACATTTATCAATTAGCAAAACAATAGGAAACAGCACAAATACCTATCAGCCTTAGATACAAATGCATGTCATATTTGCAAAATAATTATTGAACAATAATCAAAGTAAATGAACTTTACTGTCATACAACAATATAATATTATGTAACCCATAGTCAGATTGCAACAGTTTAACAATATAAAATTATTCTTTAAAAGAATATGCATAAGTGAAATTAAATCATGTTAAAAAGGAAAGCAAGAAAATGACAAATAATATTCAAGGATGATGGTTAACTCCGGCAAAAGGAGGCGGATGTCAATTGGTGGAGAACTCATGTCAGGAGGTAAGGTTATTGTTAGTGACTCAATGGTAGATGGCAGGGATGGATCAAAGATTAGCACCAATGATCCGGCATGAGCTTGTTCTGTGAACCTGAGATCTAAAGCGGAAAAATCAAACTATGGAGCCACTTCTTTACATGAAAATATAAACAAGCTCAAATGCTAATGTAAGTATTTTGAAATACTTGTGTATCCATGAGCACAGTGACTTCTACTATGATGATAACTACATTGGAAATTTTGGTCAGAGATATGTGAGAAAGGTGCTGTTAGCTAAAATACTGCGATTAATTGTTTTCACTTCATCTTACAAACCACTGAGTAAAGAGAGGTCGACCCTCAGTAACTGCCCGTGTGAGGAATGAACACACAAATAAATGAATGGAAATTTACTTACTCGTGATACAGCAGTTAAAATCCAAAGAGTTGACTTCAAACACCTAAGGATAGATATTGTTAAAAATTGAGTCTCAAATAGGATTTTTAAAACAATTTGTCTTAATGAAAGGGCAAGTTGCATTGAAACAGTGAAGATATTCGCTTTTTTTTTTCAATGAAAGACTCTCAGGTAAGCATGGGCATACACGCTGCTTGATTTGTTATAACCAAATTCACAGTTTCTGCACTTTCCTACCTAGTATCGCTTTATTTTTCTGATTGGATTCATTAATACAAAAAATATTTCACGTTTCACGAAAATTTCTGGAAAAGATTTCCAGGAAATACTCCTTTGAAAGGTTGGATTTAATATGATCTGGTTCCTGAAGAATTTTAAAAATAATGATTAGGACAATGGGGTCAGAAAAGGGAGTGCAGAACCATCACAGAAAGTGGGCAGAAGGTAGGCAAAGTGCAAACAAATTATGAGAATTTGACAGTCTCAATTTGGCTTAATGCTGGATGGTGCATGCAATCTGAGGTAAGAAAACAGAAAACAGGGGCGCCTGGGTGACTCAGTCCTTAAGCGTCTGCCTTCGGCTCAGGGCGTGATCCCAGAATCCTGGGATTGAGCCCCTCATCGGGCTCCCTGCTCTGCTGGGAGCCTGCTTCTTCCTCTCCCACTCCCCCTGCTTGTGTTCCCTCTCTCGCTGGCTGTCTCTATCTCTGAATAAATAAATAAAATCTTAAAAAAAAAAAAAAAGAAAAGAAAACAGAAAACACTCTGGACAGGTGAAGCTGGAGAAGTAAAACCTGGAGGCATAGTATAAAGTGCTTTGAATGTCACACCAGAGTGTGTACTTTGTGGTATTGCCAGTGAAAACCCAGTGAAATTGGGAGTGCCCTAATCAGATTCGAATCTGAAAATTTCTTCTGGATTCTGCCTATTTATCTTTTAAAAATAATGAAGTACAGATTTAGACAGTAGGTTGAGTGTAAAGACCATTTTAAAGAATATGTATTATTTTGGAAAAGAATATTTTATTTTTTAAGAAGCTCCTTACTGAATGGATAAAAATGATTTTCTTTTGTCTTGATTGACAACAAAAATCTAATCTACATAGAAAGAAGATCCTATAAGATCCCAGATTGGTCTCCCTTTTACTCAAGAATAATCTAAATAACATCCAAAAGCATCTAAATGTACATAAAATCCTCATTTGAGAGTAGTAGTCGCTATGATGTGCCATCTATCGCCTCTTCGGGACCGAAGCTCTCATTTCTCTAGCCGCCGGGAGTGTTGGCTACTGACACTCAGGTGAGTTCGTCTGGGAATTGCCACCGGTCGAAAGAAACTGCTTTGCCCAAGGTTATGTCTCCTGCTTGGGTGAAGCCAATGTCTACTGACTGGTCGTGGCAAGAATACTAATGCCTGCTCCATCTGGGGAGGTTCAGGCTGCTATAACACAAGTAAACTGAGTGGCTTAAGCCACAAACATTTATTTCTCATAGTTTCGGAGGCTGGGAAGGCCACGATCAAGGTAGAAGTAGATCCAATTCCTGGTGAGGGCATGCTTTCTGGCTGGCAGACAGCTTCCTTTCCCTGTATCCTCACGTGACCCAGACAGCAAGCTCCAATCTAGTTCTCTTCTTGTAAGAGTACTAATCTCATCACTAGGGCTTTGCCCTCATCTAAACCTAATTACCTCCCAAAGGCTCCATCTCCTAATACCATTTGGGGTGAGGATTACAACATGAACTCCGGGGGGACACAAACATGCAGTTCAGAAGACCTTCTAAATTCTATTCAGAATAATTCAGAAGGACCACCTCCAGCTCCAGAGTTTCCTGCTGAGTGGATGAGATGTTTGCTAAAATTACAACATATTTTAATGTCTTTCTCTGCCTGAACCTGTTTTCTTTATTCCCCTACATAGCATTTGTGTGGGAAAGATCCAAGAGCCTGATGCCTTCCCTGTGTTTGCAAGAAGAACCTTGTGCTCACTACGGGACATGCTGTCAGGCTTGCAAATGACAATGCACCCGAGAGCTCAGAGCACCGCCAGCCTGTCCCCGTGCCGTCTGTACAGGGACGTGTAAACTTTTCTTGGCTCTGCCTAGCTGTGCCTGTGTCAGTGAGCCCCAGGCACGCCTCCAGCTTTCTGTATTTCACACCCCAAGAGCAAGCATGTGCTCCTTCTACTGCAGCGTGACGTAGGCTACACGCAGCCGCCCTGCCTGTGCCTGAGCTGCAGGACGGATCCGACAGCACAGACGACTGACCCACCGCAAGGGGCTGGGCCTTGCATGTTCTCTCTCTCTCTCCTAAGTAAATTCCTGCACTGCTGAGCCTCCTGTACGTGTTTTCCATTCCCAGTGACCTCAGATCACACACTGGTCTCTTCCTGGGTGGTACCTGTGTGCCTGTGACCTTGGTTGAACTCATGTTACATTCTACCCTGGGGCACAGCCCACCTAGTGAGACAAATTTAGCACAGCGAGCAGAGTCCCTTTGGCAATACCCCAACGTGGCATAAAGGAAGTGTAAGGGTTCATTCCCAAACCCCATCCCAGCGTTGTGCCTGCTCCCTGGGGGGTGCTGAGACTCTCCAGGAGGACTGAGGTTCCCTTTTGCCTGCTGCTGACAAATGGGACATCACTGATGGCGGGGGAGACTCCAGTGAGGTTCACGACTAGCTGTGCCCGGGCGCTGCTGCAAGGCTTCAGTCCGCGCCCACGGGCGGCAGACTCACCACCTGTCAGATCCGGCCCTGGCCGACACAGATGCCTCACCCTCAGTTCACAGCTAGGACTGCATGGTGCCACCGTTAGGATCAGTGGACAGAGCAGGAACCCCGTGGAACTTGTCTCAAAGATGTGGTAATTGGGTATGTAAGCGCATGTTAAATGTGGACCTCTGCCTAGTAGAGCCCCACTTCACCATGGCTGTGGCAATGAGGGGACATTGTCCCAAAGGCAGATCCTCAAGTGGGAACCCAGATTACCCACTTTCATTGTGCAAAGGGAGGTAATATCAAGTGAATTGGCTAATTGGGCAGCAGCCTGGAAACACACACACACACACACACACACACACACACACACACACACAAACACGGGAAGCTGGGGAACAAAAAAGTCATTGGAATAAGCATGTAGATGGGCCTATGAGAATGGGTACAAAGTGTGAAGAGTTTTTTTTATATGGCATGGCCAAGCAGAGGCCATCCAGTATTATCTAACCTCAACACCCAAGAATACAAAATGGATGGGCCAAACTGACATCACCTAGCCTTTGTTATCAGCCATCACAGTACTACCATAGTGGCTATAGGAATGGAGTAGTCATGGTGGGAGGGACACTGATTATGCGTGGGCCCAACGACATGGGCTCGCACTCACCAAAGTTGAACCAACTACCTTAACAATAATCCAATCTACCAGCTACCAGGTGCTATGCTGAGGCCTCACTACAGCATCACCCATTGTAGACAGCAACCACCCATATGGTGGGATGTCGATTACATGGACCCTTCCCATCCCATCATGGCAGTGACATATCTTGACCTGAATTGATACATATTTTGGGTACGATCATGCCTTTCCTGCTTATGGCATTTTGTCCTGCACTATCTGAGGATATAGAAGGTTTGACTCATCAGGACACTGTTCAGTACAATAACACATTATAGCAGGTAAACCACTTTACCACAAAGGAGGGAGGCAGTGCATACATGTGCGTGGGACCCATTGCTTGTATCACATGCTGTAATATCCAAAAGCTGCTGGCCCCTTAGAGTGCGTGAGCTGAAACATAAGGGGCGAATGTACAAGTGAGCCCAACAGTGACTCACATGGAGAATCTGGATTCTCTTATGTACAGTTTTAGGAACTATATAGGTGGAGGTCCTGGTTCCCCCAGGGGGATCATTTTCACTGGAAATGCAGTCAGTGTCCCATTCAGTTTTACACCATGACAAACCACCTAGTAATTTCTAGGCTTCTCTTGTGAAGAGACGAGAACGCAATGGAGAGTGAAATAATTTACTCTGATCACCAGGATGAAGTTGGGTAGTTGTTATTCAATGAGAACAGGAAGAAATAAGTTTGAAACACAGATGATCTGCTGATGTAGCCTCTGATACCTCTCTGTTCAATGTTAGTAGCAAATATGACAAAAGTATTTCTCATTACCTTATAGATACAATTCATCACATAGCTCCAAGTTAAAAACTCTCCACTGGCCTGCATAAATTCCTTCCTTTCCCTGTTCTTCACACATACACAAAATATATATAGCAACCCCACTGTGCAGCAAAAAAACCATCTTAAGGCACTGGGTAGGGATGCAAAGCTGTAGGAGAAAAAGCAATTATGCTTCTATGTAAATAGTTTTCCCTTTCACAAAAACAGCAGTACGTGTGTGAAACAGTGAAAGTCTTCCCATTTTGATATCTGGAGAAATCTAAGCAGGGATAGCAATGATTTTGTGCACACGAGCACTGTCCAGACACTGATTCAGTGTGGATTCTGGATATGTCTTCTTCTGTGTCAGCGCTGAGGACTGACAGGGTGTCTGGCAGCTTCGGCGAAAGCTCAGTACGTCGCTGGCTACTCCCTTTGAGATGATGACTGCCTCAGCCAAGCCTCTGTCCGTGAGCAGTGAGGATACTGCCAGGGAATTTGGAGTCGAGAACAGCACATGGAGCCGTCCAAGACAGAATCTGCAAGCAAGGGCATTGCTGAGCACTGATGCTCTCTAGCAGTGGGAAAGGATCAACGTCACTCCAGGTCTGATGGGCCAGGAGTATATTGTGGCATCTGGAGAAAATTATTTTACAGTTTAGTGATCACATTTTAATGTTGAGATCATATTCTGGTTGTTCTTCAGTTAGTGCTGAAAATCCCAGAGGAATACTTTATTTAAAAGTCACTAGCCCTTTCAAACCTTTTTTGTCTGAAAGTAAAATAACTTCCATGTCAGGAAGGTCAGGTGAGTTTCTTCTATACGTACATCTTACCTAAAATTTTACCTAAAATTTACACAGAGCACAACACGTTTGCTTATTGATCCTCCCATCTTGATCTACACATTCTTCGGTTCCTCAAGTAAAACAAAACACAAACAAATAAATCATATTTGGGATCTGGGCTGAACAACGAAAATCAGTATCTTTCCGTATTTGATCTTCTGTTACGTCACACTCAAGTAGCCTACCTTCGACCTCCCAGCTCATGCGTAGCAGCACGTGAGAAGAGAAGTTCTGGGACCCAACAAGGATCCATACAGGTGGGGCTGGGGGTAGGACACAGCATAAATTTGTTCAGGAACTATACAGGTAAAACCGAGAAGTGCTGGCCGACAGTGTAGAATATTGAAACAGCAAAAATACTTCAGGGTAGCAGAAAGTCGATTTCACATAATGGCAAAGAGTGTGTGGTCCTAAATAACAAAGCATTAAGTTCAAGACCCTGGAAACATGATGCCTATCGTATAGGCAAATTACATAAACCCTCTATTCCTCCTCATTGTAAAATCGGGACCATAATAGAAACTTTTATGGCTTGTTGTGAGAATAAAATGAGATAACACAAGCATAACAGTTCAAATAGTGCCTAAAAATAGTAAAAGCACAATAAAAACTATAATGTTATTATATATCAATATTTCTACTTGAGAGTTAAGCATCCTGGACCTGCTTTACAATTTGACACTTAAATGCTCTATCTTGAATGATCCTAGTTCATCCACAGCAGAATTTGAGAGAAAAACAAACAAAGAAAAAGGTGGAAAACAGCACTGGGCATATATGGACATTTAAATTTCCCCCATTCTAATGGTTATTTTGAAGGCGGTTTCTGAAGAACAAAGAATTGTTTTAAATGAGCAAAGTGAAAATGAGGTTTAATCCTAGACCCTAGGATTGTGTCTGTTATTTCTCTCGGGGTCTATTTTTTTTAAAGATTTTAATTATTTATTTGAGAGAGAGAGTGCACAAGAGCGAGCGGGGTGGGAGGCAGAGGGAGAGAATCTCAAGCAGACTCCTCGCTGAGTGCGGAGCCCAAGGCAGGGCTCAGTCTCACAACCCATGAGATCATGACCAGAGTCAAAACCAAGAGTCCAATGTTCAACTGACTGAGCCACCCAGGCGCCCCTTTTTGCTTCTATTTTTTAATTAGAAAAGCGATCAAATGGGAAAGGTAGGAACTCTTCAACAAAATTGATCATTGAAACTGGTCATACACATGGAAAAAGACAAAAAATAGATATTTTCCTAACACTACATAAAAGTTAACCCACACAGAGTAAGGACAAATGACAAAAACAAACCTTAAAAGTTTCACTATTAAAAAGAAGTTTCACTATAAAACATAGAGAGTGTCCCTGTACCGTTTGTTTTTCCTACATCCTGGATTCAGTAAGGAAATTATCACTTTTTTATAAGATTTTTATAATTTATAATTAAATTATATCAATAACATGAATGAAATCTTTATTATTTGCATGTAAATGTTGATTGCTGGGCCAAAGGGTATATGCATTTTATAATAATGCTGCAGACTATGTCATCCACTTACAGTCCCAGCAACGAGTCATTGGTGTATTTCTCTCAAATATCATTACCAATATTACTAAATCATTACGCCACCATTTGTGACACATTTCCTCATTTATTTTGCATTTCTTTTTGTTGTGAAAAAGGCATTGCTTTAGATGTTTGTAAGTTCTCCATTTTTTGTTTCATTTTGTTTTCCCCTGTAAATTATCTTTCAGCAATATTCTTTTTTTTTGTCATTTGGTTTTTAAAAATTCTTTGCATATTAAGAGAATTAGTTCTTTGCCTTTTGCATGTGATCTAAAATAATTTCCCAGCTTGTCATTACTTTTTGAATTTTAATATATTATCTTCTGTGCTTTAATTTTCTGTCTAAGAAAATGTAACAAAATATAGTCAAATCCTTGACTCTTTTGTGAGATTTATCGCCTTCTTGAATATGTTGCCCTGTCCAAAAATGCTGTTTCCATTCCAAATTTGTCATTTTAAAATCCATGTTTTTTCTTCTAATAACCTTCTGGTCCCATTTTGACATTTAAATATTTGATCCATCTGGCATTACTTCTGATACAAGTAGTGAGGTTCCAAGTTATTTTTCTACAAATTGTTAGCCAGTTGTCATAATGAATACTTAATTTTCTCCCAAATAACTTGAAATTTTGTGCACCTATGCAATTATCATACATATTTGGTTCTATTTTTGATCTTCCCATTACATCTAATTAATATATTTATGTCTACATATGTTGGTTTCGAACTAGGGTAATTGTTGTACCATTGTGTTTAAATAAATGGAAAGATTAATTTTCTCTCGTTGATCTACTTTTCAAAAATTTCTGAACACTATTCACACATATCTCAAAGTAACTCTTTGCATGATTATTCTTCCACGGGATCCTGCCTTATTTGTTAAAAGTTGCTCCCACAGGGAGGGGTTATAATTGTTGCAATGTCATTTGTGTATAAATGTATGTTTGCTAAATATTAAAATAACACTATAAGGAATCTTCATATGAAAGAAAGTAGCATGAGTTTCCATTTATTCAAATCTTTTTATATTTCACATTAGTTCATGCTCTAGAGATATAAATAGTACTTGTTAAATAGACACCTATACATTTTGCCATGATTATTGTTAACAGGAAATAGTAGCCATTTTATTTTTTATTTTTGACATATAAAAAAGCATATTTTGTTTTTTTTAAAGTTAGTAAATTTGATAAATGGCCTGTTTCTAGTGCTTTTACAGTCTATTTTGTTTCAACCTTGAAATATAAGAAATTATTTTTTGTCTCCCTCCTATCTAATATTTATAAATCTAACTCTTCCTTTTTGTACACCCTGAGGCAATGTTAATTTGCTAAATAATAATTTACACTAAAGATGGTGCTGATCATGTGGCTGAAATTATATATATTTTAGTATACACCCAATATGTATCAAATTCTACTTCAATTATGTCAAAATTTATAAAGAATATTAATTTTTATTTTCTAACATAGTAAATTATAATAGTTAAATTTCTAGTAGGATTTTTCTTACGTTCTTGAATTCAGTGTCACTTTCTGGTTTTAGAATGCATGTTAATATATTTCTTGATGCTTTTTTCCCAATATTTAATTTTTCCATTTAAATTCATTAGTGAAGTTAGGTTTTTTACTTCTATTTTTGCCATGTGAAGCATAGTAGGTTGGCACCAAAAATGAATTTGGGAAACTTTTCTTTACTGTGCCTTGTGGCATTTTAAATTGTACCAGAATTATCTCATTCCTGGAATGATAATTCATTGAGATAATTCACTGATGAAAACTTCTTGTCCTGAGGAATATCATTCCTGGAAATTTCTCAGTAGTTTCAGACGATTATAAATATCCTTTGTCTTAAGACACAGTTTGGAAATCTATGTGTTCCTAAAAAATAAACATCATCAGATCATTCAAGTTTCTTTGCATAACATTGAGCAGATGATACTTTACATTTATTTTAATTTTATCTGTTATCTATATATTTTTATTATTTTTTGGCTCATTTTCAATATTCTTGGGTCTTACTATTTTTCTAGAATAGAAACACTATAGTTTATATATTATTTCTTCTTCATTAGATTATTGCTTCATTCATTCACCCATTTATTCATTTAACAAATCTTTTGTCCACCTGCTATGATACTGTTATATGTGCTTGAGATATGTCAATAACCAAAACACGCCAAGGTCCCTGCACAGTGTCCATTCCATTTTAGGGAGTTGGGGCGATGGGGGCAAAAACATAATAAGTACTCTCTCTCTCTCAAATAAATAAATAAAATATTTTTAAAAAGGTGGGGGGAGCCTGAGTGGCTCAGTGGGTTAAGCATCTGCCTTCAGCTCAGGTCATGATCCCAGAGTCCTGGAATCGAGTCCTGTATCAGGGTGGGGGGAGGTCCTTGCCCAGTGGGGAGTCTGCTTCTCCCTCTTCCTCTACCCCTCCTTCCTGCTTGTGCTCTTTCTCTCTATCTCTCTCGCTCTTTCACTCTCCCTCTCTCAAATAAATAAATAAAATCTTTAAAAAGTAGATAATAAGTAAATAATACAGAATGGTTGACTATGATGATTGCTAGGGAAAAAAAGAAGAAATAGAGTAGGGAGAAGAAGGTGAATGTGTGAGGGTGGTGAGGGAAGTTTGCAGCATTGAATGGGATGGCAGTGTTGGTCCCCTTAAGAAGGTGACATTGAGCAAAAACTGGGAGGAATTGAAGGAGGCTGTCATGCAGTCATCTCAGAAAAGGCAGAAGGAACCTACGGTGTCAGGTCTCAAAGGGAAGGCATGCTGGAATATCAAGGAGCATCAGAAGCCAGTGTGGCTAGAGCTGTGTGATCAAGGGGAAAAGTAGAAAGGGAGGAGGTCAGAGAATTAATAAGGGGGTAAATGACGGGAGGCTTTATAAGCCCTTCCAAAGGTTTTCTTTCTTCTTCTGAGAGAATTGGAGAGCCAATGGAAAGTTTGAATGGAAGCGTGATATAATAAAAAATAATTTTTAGAAAGTCTATATTCACATTAATTTTATAAAAACAGAAAATTATACATTTGTTCTTCTTTTCCATTGAAAAACTTTTCTATTGAGGAATATTTTAATTTTCCTTTTGCCTTTGATATTTGTTACTACTTTTTAAGTTTCAGTAATTTGGTTTAAGAAGATGACTACTTCTTTATTGCCTGTGATGGTTACTGTTATGTATCAATTTGGCTGGGCCAGAGTGCCCAGATATGTGGTCAAACATTATAATGGGTGTGTCTGTCTTTTTGTATGAGATTAATATTTAAATTTATGAACTTTGAATAAAGCCAAAGTCCTCCATAATGTGGGTGGGCCCTGCCCAATCAGTTGAAGGCCTTAATAGAACAAAGCTTGATCTTCCCTAAGCAAGAAGAAATTCTACCAGCTGACTGCCTTCAGACTTTGAACTGCAACTCATGCCTGAGTTTGCAACCTCCTGACCAACTCCATCAGATTTTAGATTCACCAAGTCTCCATAACTGATGAGCCAATTCCTTAAAATAAATCTCTATATCCCTATCCTATTGGTTCTGTTTCTCTGAAGAATCCTCATTAATACACTGATGTACTAACTTTTGAATGAGATCAGTTCTAGGTGGTTCAGCAATTTGTTGAAGCATGTCGTGGAGAAGGGCAAAGGGAGTGATGTGCAGAGACTAGCAATTCAGGAATATTGTTTAGAATACTTGCTCACCGACTTTGCCTTGCTCCTGTATCTGCCCTGGGCTTTTAGCTTTCCTCCCCGCTCGGTTCTCTACAAGGTTCTTGTAGTGATGTTCCATTTGATGCTTTACTGTTTACTCTTTTAAATCGTGATCTCCTGGCTCTGGTCAGCAATTGGGTCCCCTTAAGTGTTGGTCAGAGTTCTCTTTTCCTTATCCTGTCTCCTCTCACAACCGTTTCTCCGAATGAGACTGTTGGGTAATAGAAACTGAAAATGTCTCACCTCCTTGCTGGTTGTGGTTAGTTTCTTTCTGGTGTCCTATACTTCTCCACCATGGTCTTGAACCTTGTAATTCAAAGTAAATAATTGCAGAATGGTTCTTCCATTTCTTTTACTTTCTTGGAAGGTTCACAAAGGTAATCCATATATGCATTTGTGCTCTTATAATCTTTCAGCTTCATCCAAACTTTGCTGAGATGTATCACAATTCTGGTTTTGACTTGTGCAATTATCCTAGTGTCATTAGAAAAATGAGTTTAGTCATTAGGTTGTTTTCAGTCAGTTTTAGAGGATTAAAGTTCTTCTTTCATAAGGCTGCCCATGAAAAAATTTCTCACTGACATATAGTTCTTGCCACTAAGTAACAAAATACCTAGTGATCACTTTTCTATAAAAACAAAACAAACAAAACTTTTAGACATTAATTTGTCAGGAATGAACTCATTGCACATTCAAAATACTTAGGAAATACCTGTTATTACCTCCATTACCAGACAACTGAAGTAAATGGCTGTGATAAGCACGATTTGAAACTGGGTATTTAAATTTCAATCCAGTGTTTTTTCTATGCTGCCACACTGAATTTCTTCATTTACTTGTTCCATGTTAGATATTAATTCTGAGCTGATTCAGATTTTTCACTGAACCCTTAGTGATAGTTCATGAATATCTGAGTCTTGCATTCATCGTGCACCACTGGTTATCTCCAAGCCTTATTTTTGCTCAAATCAATAAATAAGATAAAAACAGAAGTTAACACAATAGAAATAACACAATACAACTCACCAAATTGTTAAAAGTATTCTTCTGTTGAAAATGTTGCATGGGATTTGTTTTCAGTCTACACATTGCTTGTAGTGCAAGTACTTGGAAACAGTTTGGGCTTAAAATGAAATTCAGGACATTCATTATAATTATGCATTGAGTTCCTCTTTCTCAGTACCATAGATTATACTAAGGAAAATAGCTAAAAGTGTTCAGCATTGACTTTGTTCTGGGTATTGTTCTAAGTGCTTTGTATACATTAAGTAATTAAATCCTCAAAAAACGGCATAATGTAGAAACGATTATGATGCCTGTGTCACCGACAAGGGCATTGGAGCATGGGGATATCAAACAATTTGTCCAAGATCAACACTTGGTAAGATCTCAAGCTAGGCAGTCTGGCTCTAAAATGATAAAATATTAGGAATTCATTTTATTTCTGAGTTTTCTAAATAGGCCGTAAAATAAATGAAAGATCGTATTTAAACATATAAAACTTTAGTAAAAAAGCAGGATCATTTAGAAAAGTTGGTGTTAGTACCTCAAAATAATTTTGGAAGTTAAATTTAGGTATAAATATACTTTCAACAGATTAATTCTAAAACCAAAGCCAACCGCAAATGAACGAAACTTGTCACTGATAATATTGTCCACTGAAGTAATCCAGCTTAATCATAATGGTTCACAAATGTAATGGTGGAAGTGAATTAATTAGCTATAAATTTTTGAAATAATATGTTAAATGTGAGGATTTTTTTAAAAACTTGTTCACGTATAATTGCAAGATTTGCTTTAACATAGCTGGTTTTATACGTGCTTTATAATTGGACATTGTGTTATACTATCCCCAGGTAAAATTTATCTGTACATACATCATAGAGGAAAAAAGAAAAAGAAAATTACAACAAATACCAGCTTACTTTTTTAAAAGTACACTCAGTTGCCTTCACTGCAAGTTTTAATCAGCTCATGTTTTGTTTTTGACCATTCACTTTTTTTTTTAAAGATTTTTAATCATTTATTTGAGAGAGAGCACAAGCAGGGGGCAGAGGCAGAGGGAGAAGGAGAAGTAGACTCCCCACTGGGCAGGGAGCCTGAGCAGGGATTATAACCTGAGCCGAAGGCAGACACCCAACCGACCAAGCCACCCAGGCGCCCCAACCCTTCGCTTTTCTATCACCATCTTCACAAGGGCAAAAAAGTCAATCTTGGCATTTCTTAGAACATGAAGACTTTATTATTAAATAACACATTTTTATTGAGATACAGAATATACAAATGGACAATGGCCAGATCATATATAAAAATAAAACTCTGAACCATCTCCACCCTCCCCCGCCCCACCGTCAAATCTACAGCAACCAGTCCAGGAAACCAAGCCATTTTTTATAGTAACCAGATCAGAAAGCCAGCCTATTTTCTCTAAGTCTGACTTGTTGAAAGTCAGGCTACTACTATCTCTAGCAACGGATCTAGAAAGCCAAACAGTGACCCTTGTAATCATAGACCCCTAGTGGCCATAAGTCAAAAATATTTGACAGCTTCCCTAATTTCTGAACCCACTTTAAATTTAGGGCCAACCAGGCAAAGCCAAATACACACTCTTAACCAATCACATATGATGACCCGTTTCTAATTAGCCCACCTTCGACTTCCCCGCACCAATAACCTCCAGCCGGCATACATGAACCTGCCAGTTTTCCACCGTAATGCTCTCCCACTCCTCTGCCTCACTTTGAGTCTACCAGCATGCAAGTGACAGGTGGCTGACTCCCCTACCATAGCAAGCTCTGAATAAATATCCTTTGCTTGTTCTTATTTGGTTGGTCTTCATTTATTTCCACATTATGTATCCAAATTCACATAGTTTCAAACCACTCTGCTAAACCCAAAATACCCCTGTTTATATTTATATGTTGAAACATATGAGCCATTTTTGTTAGTCCAAAAATATGTTGGACCATATAAAGGGTAGAAATTACATTCTGAAAGAGTAGTTATAGCCAGTTCCCAATTAACATGGAACTTGAAAGAAAGGGGAAAAAATAGTGCATAATCCTTAATTAAAGCTTAGTAAGCATGATAAATTTTTGTATGTAAGAATTTTTTTCTTTTGAAAGAGACAGCTTGAAAGAGTGAATAACAAAAATAACTCTAATCAGTATTTGTTGAATACTTATGTGTTTGGCAATGTTTTGAACTCTTTATTATATTATTTCTTATAATCCTTACAGTAACACAGTCAGTTAAACATTTTTATATGTGTGAAAACTGAAGTTCAGAAAAAAGTGATTTTTTTTCCAGGTCACATGCTAGAATATGCAAGAAGTGAGACATGAATAGAGAATTGTTTGATGCCCTCCCCTCAACTCTTGCCTTTAATTACTCTCTTACAGTGTTACCATTAATTGAGCACGACTATGTAGCATCCACTCAGGTCTGTGGTATGTTCAAGGCCGTGAGCAAATAAGACACCAAACCAGAATCCAAAGGTAGTTCTACTACAGCTGAGCTCTTCCACTGTCTCCTACCACGCTGCACTACATAAAAATACTCACTCATCTCTCGCTTATTTTTTTTTTCATGAAATACAGGAAATTATATACTTCTGATTGCCAAAAATATCTAAGGAAAACAACTAGATTAAGATGGTCGAGAAAATAATCCTAATTTAGTATCTCTCAAAGTGGGTCCCTAGCTTAGCATGATTCGTATCAACAGGAATTTCTTAGAAATGAGGTCTTGCCACCAGGGCCCACTGAACTATAAAATCCGGTAGGGAGGCCCGGCAATGTGTGGTTTGGTAAAGGCAAAATGCTCACTAAAGCATGTGAACCACTTGCCTAGTATTTGAACACCAACAGAAATCACTTCTCAAGCAGCTCGAGTTAATTGTCTTAAGTTCTGCTTGTTCTCCATTATTTGTTCTTTAACATTAATTTTGTAAACTTTTTTTTAAAATTTTTTTTTGTTATATTAGTCACCATACAGTACATCCCCAGTTTTTGATGCAATGTTCCATGATTCATTATTTGCATATAACACCCTGTAGTTAAACTTTTAAAACTATATCGTGTGTTACACATTCCCTTCTGTCTTCGATTTACCCATTTATGAAACAAATGTTTATGGAGTGCCACACATACCGTTATGGTCCCCGCCCCCCAAAAGTTTACAATAGAGGATAAGATACACAAATGAGTAGGTCATAAAAATAGAGTGTGCTTTGTGCTATATGGAATAAGAAAAGTACAGTATGGGTTGCTTATAGCATATTACTAGATTTCTCCTAAAACTCTTGATTATGTCTCGTTACCTACAAATTATACTCTGAAATCCTGACAAACCAAACCTAAGTAAATCCTCTTTCTATTATCCTATGGAAACTCCAACTTCAGTCACTACCCTGCATACATTCTGCAAATCCTTTTCTCTTCTCATCCTCCCCCAAAAATGATCTCCCACATGGTCCCTGCTGATTTGTTTCCTACCCATCGAAATAGATCCACGTTCTCATTTAAAAAATTTAAAAACTAACTTCTGAGCTCCACGTTCCGTGCTCTATGCTATTTTCTAGACTTATCTACATCACTTCTCCTTGCACTTCTTGTTCTATGGCCTCAGTTATTATTATTTTTTTAATTTTTATTTAAATTCCGGTTAGTTAACATGCAGTGTAGTATTAGTTTCAGGTGTACAATACACTGATTCAACGCTTCCTTTCAACACCTGGTGCTCATCCCGGCCACTGCACTTTTTAATCCCCATCACCTATTTTCAACCCTCCCCTCCCCCACCTCCCCTCCGGCAACCATCAGTGTGTTCTCTATAGTTAAGAGTCTGGTTTTTGGTATGCCTTTCTCTTTTTCTCCTCTTTGCTCATTTGTTATTACTAAGTTTAATTTCAGAATATTTATTCACACTATTCTCTTAGCTAAGAATGACCTTTGTCATAACACAACTTCTCAGTAGCATGTCCAATGTTTAAGGCACAATGTAAATCACCTTTTCCATGAAGACTCCTTATCAGAAAAGATCCTCCCCCAGAAGTTGTCCTAGCACTTATGGCTTCTAATACATACAAAAAACCAATCATCTATGAGGTTTAAAGATTGTGGGAGATTTATGTACAGAACGCAACTCCTTTACTAAATGGTAAACTCCTGTTAGGCCAGCCCATTTTCATTGGAATTATTGAGTAAAATGTTGTGGTCTCCTGCATTATTTTATATGTCTCATTGTGAAAAGAAGAGCTACTTAATTAAGACTTGACTGATCTGACTTATTGACAAAGGCTTATCAAAAACTAAAAAAATAAATCAAAATCAAGTTTGCTATTGGGGGAGAGGCCACCATTTTTTAGAACTTTTACTGAGATATAATTTACATACCATAAAATGCATTCCTTTAAAGTAACGTTTTCTTGTAGTATATTCACAATGTTGTGTACCCATCAGTATAATAGAAAGTAATTAGAACATTTTCATCACCCCTAAACGGGAAAAAAAAAGGTCATTTCCCATCTCCCCTCTACCAACCCTTGCCAACCACTAATCTATTCTCTTTTTCTATGGATTTGTCTATTCTGGACATTTCATAAAAATGGAATGTTATCATACATGTTCTTTCGTGAGTGTCTTATTATAATTACCATGTTTTCAGTGTTCATTCTTACTGTAGAATGTATCAATACTTCATTATTTTTATGTCTGAAAACATTCCATTGTACGGATATAGCACACCCATTGTTTATCATTTTATTAGTTGATAGACATTTGGGGTGTTTCCACTTATGGACTCTTATGAGTAATGATACTATAAACATCTATGTACAAGTTTTCATGCAGACATATGTTTTCATGATTCTGGGTAGAATCTCTGAGCCACTACTCTAGTGATGAGTGTGGACAGCGGTTTTCTTTTCTCAAAGTGATCCTCGCTTTAAAAGCACAGCTGTGGGGGTGGTAGACTGATCTTCCCAACTTCTCTTGACTTAAAAATCTCTGTTCCATGCATGAGCTGGGGTGAGATTAATTGGGGGCCCTCACATTCTTAGCCTGCCTTACATGAGTAAAACTTCTTCCCTATGAGTGGAGATGAGTAGATGAAGAAAACCCCAGGTCTCTGAGCCTTTCTTGCCAGGAGTAAAAACTCCTGCCTCATGGAACTGAGGAGACACTGTAGCCCTCAAGCGAGAGCTCTGTGTCTTTGACTGCACCAGCCTGGGGTAGGGCTCCCATCATCCTGAGGTCAGGGAGTAAGAGAAAGGAGGCTGTTCTTATGATAATTTTGTACATTTTTCAAATAAATGTTTACCCATTTTCTTTATGCCCTTAGGACAATTCCTAGAGACTCTAAATAGTTGCTGTATTTTGTAATATTCACCAGTGATGGTTATTTCTATGGGGAGAGGGTTTGCAGAGCTCCTAATGTCACTATTCCTGACAAAATTCTAGGGTCATCGTGTTTTTGAATATTTTTTCTCTCCAGACACTGTGCTAAGCTCTGTTTGTAAATAAGTAAATGAAACTCTTCTGACATAACATTAATACACTTATTTTACAGACAGAAAACCTAAGACTTACCCATAACTAGTAAGCAATAGTGTTGGAATTTAAATCCAATTTGTCTCAGTCCAAAGTTCATGCCTTTAAACACCATGTTAATCTACAGAGCACAGCGCGAGGTTGAAGATTAGAATCTGGTCAGCTTCCGAACATTGACCTCAGGACTGAGGTTTTACGAGATAAAATATTGGGCACATGGGGAATGGTACAACTAGGTAGAGAGAGAACGAGGTGATTGTCGGTAACCAAGAAAACTCATTTTTACATTTTCGTCAGGGTTACCTGCTTCTAGCAATTGCTTTGGGCTTACTGAAGCGAAATAAAAAATACGCAAAGGCATGTAACTGATTATATAACAATTTTCAGACTCAGCAAAGCACTTCAAATTGCTTATCTGCCTGAAAATGACTATGAGTATATTATAATCTGTACCTAAGATGCTCTTAATACAGCCAAAACTTTTCACGAGTAATGCAGCACTTAAACCCATCAGCCAATTAATATTATTTCTTCGCATTATTTCAAATGATAGACAAGGATTTAGAGGGAAAAAATTGAGGAACCCATAAACATTTAAGAAGGATTAATTTACAAACGAGGATATACATTCTTCAGTATCAGCTCCAGAATAAATTAGCATATAAACATTTTGAGACATGGTTCTGGCCCACTGACCACACCAACTCCTATGACAATATTGGTGTCTGAAACTAGATCCTGAAATTGAGTATTTTCCATTGATAAGACAGATTCAGCAGTGACCTATATTTTATGCCATCCTATTACTTTTGAATTCCTTTTAAACCAAATATTACAATAGGCTGTCTTCTAATCACTCCTTCAGAATACTTTCAGTAACTACTATCTGGGCCTGATATCATGTATAAAAAATATGAGCAGTAATTTTGCCTAAAATATAACAATAAATGTGCTGGTTAGTTTGTTTGCTTTTGCACGATTAGTGTATTTAGTACAGTTGACTTTGAACAACATGGGTTTCAACTATGCAGGTCCCCTTATGTGCAAATTTTTTTAGACCCAGTACAGTACTGTAAATGTATTTTTTCTTGCTTTTGACTCTCTTAATAATGTTTTCTTTTCTCTAACTTACTTTATTATAAGAGTACAGCATAAGTACAGTATGTAATACATGTAACGTACAAAGTATGGTTAATCTACCGCTTATGCTTTTGGTAAGGCTTCTGATCAACAATAGGCTATTAATAGGTACGTTTTTGGAGAGTCAAACGTTACATGCGGATTTTCGACTGCATGGTGGGGGTGGGGAAGTCAGTGTCTCTCACCCCCATATGGTTTAACGGTCAACTGTATGATGCAAAATATTTCAACCATGCCCCTGGAGAAATTTCTATTCTAGAATGCAATCCAAAATGACACTCTGATACAGAATAATAATAGTGAGGAAGAATAACAGTGATCTTTATTGCCCTTATCATGTGCCAGCTATTGTATTATGGACATTACGTCTGATCCTCAAAACAAGGTTATGAAGTTGATACGTGATATTCTCCTTTTGCAGATGTGTAACTAAGATATCCAAACTAGTGAGCACCAGAGCCAAGTCTCGCAGCTCCAGCTCCAAATCCACTTCTGTTACCTCTGTCCAGGTCTCCGGTTCACCGTAGCAAATGACTTACTGGGTTACTTTAAAGTGACTTCGAGTCCTTATTTCTCTTCCTCTTAACAGTGATACTGCTATGTCACAGTAAGCACTCTTTAACAGTAAGGGATTAAAAGGGGCAAGTGACTTATTTCTACGGACAAGGGGAAAAAAGCACTCTATCCCAACCTCTTCGTGCACAGGAAGTGTGTGTCTTATTATAAAGTCAATATCAAGAGGCCTTTGCACGGCTGCCTAAATCCTCATCTAACATCCTGCCGAAAGCCAGAGGGTCCGGGGTGGCTCTAAGAATGGATGTAATGATATTTTTGAGCCGGGCAATTACTAGGGCTGGGGTTGTTTATGCGGCTCCCTCAATTGCTTGTTGTCATAAAAGCAAACTGGATTCCCTTTCCCTAATGAAATTAGATCAGAAATTATAGGGGCTCTTGTTGACTCTACCAGGTTTAATTTAGTAAGTGACAAATTTTTTTTTTTTTTTGTATTGGGGTTTTCTTTAGCAGTCCAACATTAACTTGGTTTAGAAAAGCTTTTTGACAACAACCTATTCAGTAATTCATGATTGGCAGATTGATGGCCATTATGGACCGACTTGTGTCTCCTCAAAATTCACACGTTGAAGACCTAACACCCAAGGTGAGTGTACTCAGATATAGGGCCCCTAAGGGGAGAAATTAAGTTAAATGAGGTTACAAGGTTGGGGCCCTAATGCCATGGTACTGACGTCCTTGTAAGAAGAGAAAGAGACACCGAGTTCGATCCCTCTGTCTGTCTCTCCACATGTATGGACACAATGAGGCTGCAGCTGTCTCTAAACCAAGAAGAGAAACCTACTACCACCACTACTACTACTACCACTACTACTACACTACCACCATCACTACTACTACTACCACTACTACTACCACCACTACCACCACCACTACTACTACCACTACTACCACTACTACTACTACTACCACTATCACCACCACTACTACTACTACCACTACTACTACTACCACTACTACTACTACCACTACCACCACCACTACTACTACTACCACTACCACTACTACCACTACTACTACTACCACTATCACCACCACTACTACTACTACCACTACTACTACTACCACTACTACTACTACCACTACCACCACCACTACTACTACTACCACTACTACTACCACCACTACTACCACCACTACTACTACTACCACTACTACTACTACCACTATCACCACCACTACTACTACTACCACTACTACTACTACCACTACTACCACTACTACTACCACCACTACCACCACCACCACTACTACTACCACTACTACTACTACCACTACTACTACTACTACCACTACTACTACTACTAATAATACCACTATCACCACCACTACTACTACTACCACTACTACTACTTCTGCTGTGCACTTAAATGCCTTTAGACCCAAGGCTCAATAACAAACTCTTTATTTTAACACACTTCAGCTTCTTCCTACCTGCCAGTGTAAGAAGTCATTTGAACTTAGAATTTCTAAGTGCAAAATGCTACATCTACTTTCAAGGGGAGAAAGACGAGTTAAACCTCTGTTTAATTTGTCTTGGTATCTGTCTGGTTCTAATGAAGGAAAAAATAAAAATTTTGATTATTTCAAAGAAATTATTTTAAAACGAGAGAGAGAGAAACTAATGTAGATTTACTCTACGGAACAACCTTCCTAGAAACGGCAGCTCTTCAGCTAACTCTATCAAAGTACTAAACAGGAGAAATTAGGATGATTCACAGTCATCCATAAGGCGTGATCCTTACCTAAGAGAATTCCTTTACCTATCAGAAATTTCAACATAAACAAAAATAAAATTGATAATTAGAATAAAAAGAAATATTTTACATACATGCATAAGCCCTAAAAAATTACACTTTTGAATTTCTTTTAGATTACAATCACCTAAGAATAAAACTTAGACCACTAACATAGACATCCTTTAATAGAGACAACCTACAATCATCAAAACCACAGACACAGTCCAGTATGATTAAAAGAACCATCCAGGCATTGGAGCATTTAATTGCCTTTTTAGCTTCTACTTGATCTTGGACAGGCTGCACTTCTCAAGGCATAGGCTGCTACCACCGCAAACAGAAATGCCTCTCTTTATTTGACAAAACTATTATTAAGGAGAAATGAGTGGATGTGTTCTGTAGTGCTTGTGATTTCCTCTAGAAAGAGTCTTGATACATGTAAGGAATTTAATTTAGACTTCAATTATAAGCTTCTCATCTGAAAAGATGCATGCTCTTTTCATTGGTTCTCGTATTGAACCATCATCAGAACAAACAGATGTACGTTGGAATGTGAAGCGAGCCAGGATCCATGTGGAAGTCTGTGTGCTCATACTATCCTAACTGCAGTCTCACAGCACTTACCCCACTGCTGCTTGCTGATATCCTATGAGGGAGAACATTCCCATTGACTCTCAACGCCTGCGTGTCTCAAGATCCCCAGAGAGAAAGAAAATATAAGGAGAGGTCAGAGTATGGAAGTCAGAGTGTACTTACGAAAGCCAGTAAGGAGAAAGTCTTTCCTCAGACATAGACTGTTTACTGGTAGATAGAACAAACATTCTTCTCAGAGTTGAAAGGTTAGTTATGCTAAATTAGATGATGAAACCAACAGCGTTCTCATTGTTTGCCCATCCTGAGGTGGGTCATAGCTTAGAGAAAAATTAAAATCAGATGTGAATTGACAATTTACACTAGGTAAAGCAATAGATGCAATGTTAAAATTAGTCTGGCTAATCATACAATTGCAATTAAAAATTGAGAAATTAATTCACACAGAATGGAATTCTATGAGTTTGTTTAAGTACACAGAAATGCATATCTGAACCTAGGCAAGAAAGTGTAATGCTAATCATTATACTGAAAATAGTGTCAAGAACCTCTGGATTGTTCTTTTTCTTTTAACTGAATTGACCAATATAATAAAAAGACCACTGTTTTTTCTTATTGCAATTTCAGTATAAAAATGAAAATATAGAGACAAGATTTTTAAAAAACCTACAACTTCCCTCTCCTTAGCTCCCAAATTATGAATATTAAAATAAGCATCTACAGCAATAAAAATATTTTTTCTTAAATATAAAATATAAAATAAGCAAATTTTTAATTAGTAATATAGAGAGGGACGCTATGGGTATTTGTCCCATTTCACTAAATATTTATCCAAAAATTGGATTATAACCAAGGCAATAGGAATTTCTATATGTAGTATAGAAGGATTGGAAAGAACAAGTGTCAAAATTAACCTTTTGGCTGCCCTCATACACACTACATAACAGATCTTTAGGTATTTAATTATGAAGGTTAGCAGCATTATTTTAATGTTGAAGTGCCTGCCTATGTTTCTGCTTATCCTCAATATTACTGTTCATGAATAGCTTAAATCTTATATCCTCTTTCTTCCCTGTTCCAGTTTTTATTATTTCTTTGCTTCTCTCTTTTTTTCTTTTTATTTTCTTTCTTCCTTCTTTCTCTCTTTCTTTTCTTTCTTCTCTTCCTTTCCTCTTTCTCTCTCTTCCTTCCTTCCTTCCTTCCTTCCTTCCTTCCTTCCTTCCTTCCCTTTCATTTCTCTATGTTCTTCTTCTTTCTTTTTCCAGAAACGCTGAGTATCATAATCCAGCCTAAAAAGGCTTCACATGTTAAAGAAACAGCATTAAGTTTGCCTATGTACCTCAAGAACCATGTTATTGGAAACTGAAATGTTTAATAACTTATATTGTATCTTTAAAATATTCAATAAAAATCTAAATAAGCTCACCCCAGGTAAAGAACACCAAAAAAATTGTTTATAATTTGCTGAGCAGCAATACGTTTAGACATATCTAATAGTTTCTATTTGATAATTTATGCTACAACAACTACTGGATAGAAACTGCTTTTGTATCCAATTTAAAAACATGAATGTTCTTCTCTTTACCCTAGAGCTTAAAGACAATTTACAGAAGTAGGCCAGTATGAAGTATTGCCACAATAAACTGTTCTCTTACTTCCCTTTTGTAGCAAAAATTAGGAAAACACTGCAATGCTGTTGAGTCATAAAATATGTTAGCAATAAAACAAATAAAAGCTATCAAGTTTATTTAATTTCTACTGTTGCCATCATTATTCAGAGACCTTTTTAAAGTCTTTCATATATTCGAAAGTAATTTATTTTGAAAAAATATATCAAAGTTGGAATAATAGATTTTTTCAAAATGCACTCTTATAAACAAAATCATCTTTTATAAAACAGAATATAAGAAAGTTCCTCTACTTGTTTCACTGCAGAAAATATTATCTGAAAATAATTTTATTTTAGAAACATAAATCCCGATGGGAATACTGTGACAACATTCTTAGTATTCTTTTTCAAACAATAGCTACTGTTATTTGTCCTCATTAGATCAAGATCAATTATATGGAGTAATCCTGTGTTAAGAAATGAAATGTATACTGTTACACTTGCCTCAATTGAAAATATTCAGTTGTTAGAATGCCAAAAATCGTCTTAATTATTATCATTTTTGTTTACTATACTATAATTTTCCTATTTTAAATACTAACATTGTGATAAAGTACATTATAGATAAACTTCGTTTTTTGTAATCGACCCAAGTTATAAGAACTGTTATTAATAGAAATGACACAAAGAGTAAAACTAGGGTGCCTGGGTGGCTTAGCCAGTTAAGCACCTGCCTTCAGCTCAGGTCATGATCCTAGGGTGCTGGGATCGAGTCCCACATCAGGCTCCCTGCTTCCCCTCTCCCTATGCCCCTCTCCCTGATTGTGTGCCCTCTCTCTCATTCTCTCTCTCTCTCAAATAAATACATAAAATCTTAAAAAAAAAAAAAAACAGAGTAAAACCGTAAGGGCAACAGTCTTACACATTTAAACAATTATTTTCAAATTGTTAAAATGTCATTTTTTAAAAATTAATAACACACTAATATTCTATGGGCTAGTTTCTAGTCAGCCAACAAATACTTTTTTATAATTTTACCAACGAATATATGGAGACTCTATAAATGGCATTCTGTATTGGCTTTATTTTGCTAATTTGTTTCATCAGAAATTACTTCTGAATTTCCTTGGGTAATTAAATAATTTGACAGAGGGTCTCAAATCTGTCAAATGGGATCAAGAAGAACACATACTCTTTTTTGTGAATCTATTAACAGGTGTGAATGAGATAAAATGTGCAGTGAGATAAAATGGCACTCCATTATAGGGAGACAGAAAGGGTTGGTAGGCTTTGAGTAACCTCTAGCTTCTGCAGAAATTCTCATTTTATCAAAAAACAGTCAAGATAGAACACAAACATTCATAAATAAGGTTTCTCTTAATGCAACAAAAGTCAAGAGAGAATGACTGACTGTGAAAGACAGTATGGGGTTTCCTGAAAAAATTAAAAAATTAAAAATAGAGCTACCATATGATCCAGTAATTCTACTACTGGATATTTACCCAAAGAATATGAAACCACTAATTCAAAAAGATATATACACCTCTGTGTTTTTGCAGCATTATTTACAATAGCCATATTAGCAAAGCATCCCAAGAATCTGTTGATAGATGAATGGATAAAGAAGAAGTGATATATATCTGTACGTGTGTGTGTGTGTGTATCACTTTACATATATATATATATACAATGGAATATTACTCAGCCATGAGAAGGAATCTAGCCATTTGCAATAAGAGGGATGGATCTAGAAGTATAATTCTAAGTGAAATAAGTCAATCAGAGAAAAACAAATGCCATATGATTTCACTCATATGTGGAATTTAAGAACGAAAATGAACAAAGAAAAAAGACAAACGAACACAGACTCAACTATAGAGAACATACTGATGGTTACCAGAGGGGAGGTGTGTGGAGGGATGGGTGAGATAGTTGAAAGGGATTAAGAGTACATTTATCAGGATGAGCTCTGAGTAATGTATAGAATTGTTGAATCACTATATTGTACACCAGAAATTAATATAACATTGCATGTTAACTATACTGGAATCAAAAAGAAAAAAGAAAGAAAGAAAGAAAGAAAGAAAGAAAGAAAGAAAGAAAGAAAGAAAGAAAGAAAGAAAGAAAGAAAGAAAAAGAAAGAAAAAGAAAGAAAGAAAGAAAGAAAGAAAGAAAGGAAGATAAAGGAAAAATTGGACAGAAGAAAGGAAGAAGTCAGCTGTTTGCAAACCAGGAAAAGGGCCTTAAGCAGATATCAAGTTTGCTGGCACCTTGATCTTGATCTTGCCAGCTTCCACAACCATGAGAAATAAATTTTGTATAAGCCATCCACTGTACGGTGTTAGTTACAGCAGCCCTAACTGACTGAGACGGGTTAAGATTTTAGCTACCATGGAATATTACCTAAAAGTAATTTTATTGGGGCGCCTGGGTGGCGCAGTCGTTAAGCGTCTGCCTTCGGCTCAGGGCGTGATCCCGGCGTTATGGGATCGAGTCCCACATCAGGCTCTTCTGCTAGGAGCCTGCTTCTTCCTCTCCCACTCCCCCTGCTTGTGTCCCCTCTCTTGCTGGCTGTCTCTCTGTTAAATAAATAAATAAAATCTTAAAAAAAAAAAGTAATTTTATTAAGTACAAATTTCACTACTAGGTCATCATTCCGTAATCAGTATGTAAATAACAAATGCATATTATACTCAGTGACCAATTGTGTCACTCCTCTCAAAGTCTGCGGATGGTCAGTCCCCGTGCAGCTTTTACACGGCACATGCACAGACAGAGAAGTATGCAATGGTGTTGCCTCCTGGCCCACCAGTAAGAAACCAACATGACACGTTCAAAAATGAATAATCAAAAGAGGGAATTGGCCAACAAAGATGAAAGTCCAACAAAGAAATAAAGAGTGAAAGTGCTGCGAATGAAATTGGCCGTGATCAGAAGACAAGTGCCTGTGAAGATTATGACAAGCCTACTGTTCGAGACTCACTCTACAGCCCGAGGAACTGAGAGAAGGCAAACTTACCAACAAAAATGAAGAAAGGGACTGTGACTAAAAGGATGTCAATGTCTTAGAGAAAGTGACACCAGCAAATAATTTCCCATTAAAGTAATTCCTGGAAATAGTTCACAACATCAAAGGACAAAGGACAGATGTCAGAAGCCAATCCAAACTTAGGAAAGAGCACGAAATTTCCCGAGACAATGAAGGTGCTTACTCTACATTGTATTGCATATTATAATGATATATCATTGTTGAAAGAAAAGGCTTTAATTCTTAATATTTCTAATCTCTAAATTACAGTATATGACATAAACACTAGTTTTACACTTTTCCTTTCCCTATATATTTATAACCAATAATAAAAGAGTTCTTTGTGTTTTGACAAAAATTTAAAGATTAAACAACAAGGCAATTTTCCCAGTGGATATTAAGTATGCTTAGTACAGTTTCAGCCTGTACAATCATTTTTATAATTCTAAGTTATTGTGCAAAGTAAGGACTGTAGATATTCATACATTTATATATATATATAATAGATCCATTTCTATATTTCTATATTATATATTTATATAAATGGTATACATTTATATAAATCTCTGTGTGTGTGTATATATATATATATATATATATATATATATATATATATATATATATATATAGTGCTGTGACAGGCTAAGTTGTTAGCAAATAAGGTAAAATGTCAGTCTCTGCACATTTCTTGACAGTATTAGTAATAAGGATGGGATGGGACATACGTGACTTTTTTTTTTTTTTTTTAAGATTTTATTTATTTATTTGACAGAGAGAGACAGCCAGCGAGAGAGGGAACACAAGCAGGGGGAGTGGGAGAGGAAGAAGCAGGCTCCCAGGAGAGGAGCCCGACGTGGGGCTCGATCCCGGGACTCCGGGATCACGCCCTGAGCCGAAGGCAGACCCCCAACGACTGCACCACCCAGGCGCCCTCATACGTGACTTTCTGAAAGAGAATGGATGGAGGCCTCATAAGCCAATGGGCGAGATTTGAGAGAAGTCTATCTCAGCATTGAAGGTGACCAAACCATATGGTTGTCTGAGCAATACATTTTTTTCACTTGCTTGCCTGTTAATGAAAAGGTGGATGTAGGCTGAGTCCCAGGATAGGTTCAAAAGGAGCTGCCCTGGTTGCTGCTTACTCTCCTCCGGGTAAGGGACTTCCTCACCAACCCAGCAGTCAATCTTGGTCTGCTCCACTGTCATAACTAGTGCTGAGATTTGTCCTCAGTTGGCACACGATTCTGACCTTTTCCAGATAACAGAGATGTGTACTCACACTGCATATGAAAGGAGGGAAATTCATAAGTGTTATAGGCAGAAACTAGGAGAATCATTAGAATATTGACTGGTTCACTTGAGAGAGAAGGTGGCAAGATGCTCGAGTCTTCTTAAGAAAGAATGTCAATCACTGGACAGTGTAACAGCTCGGCCATTCCTACAGCCTGTTATGCCAACATTAGATACACTTCAACTTGAAAATAAAAATGTCTCCTTTTTTTTTCGAGATTTGTTTTGTTTTGTTTTGTTTCATTGTTAGTTTTTTGCAGTGGTTCCTGACTGCTACAAGGGAATTTGGGCTCTCCATGGGAAATTTCCCCAAGAAAGATAAACTGTGGTAAACCAAACATAAAGCATTGATTTGAATTTGGGTCCTTATTTTCCAAATAGGTTTTCTAGCTCCGATGCAGGTGACTGATTGGAGAAAGAAGTGACTCGAAAAGATCTATATAAATAAGTCAGGCTTGCCTCCCTGGAAAATTCCATTGGTACTTACACTGAAACTAGGCTAAAAAGCAGTAGATGCTCCCAAATAAGTGGAGTCCTCAAGGAATCTCGCTGTTGCGCAAGCCAAGTGTGAGTCAGACAGAGGGCTCAAACTCCACAGTCCCCCCAGAGGGCAAAGTGACTGTGGCTGCCAAGCCGCGGGGGCTCCCGAAGTTGAAATAGATATCAGACATGGCATAGAATGCTGAGTAGGCTGAAAATACTAGAGTTTCGTTGGACTGAGTCATAAGACATTGTCATTGTACTTGTAAGAGAATGCAAAGGTGAAACCTTGCTTACTGGCGTGGAACCACTCTCCGTCCATGCCCCATGCTCCCCAATTCCCATAGCTTCTCCCATCACAGCTACTTTGAAGGGAAATTCAAGCCCATACCCATCTGAAGACGTCAGGGAACTTTGGAGAAGGAAGACATTGAAATTCATTGTTCCTTTGGGAAAGATGACCGAGCCACTGTGGAAGGAAAAGTTCCTGGATTTAGCTAATGGGGTCCAGGCAGTTACTCTGGTGTTGTGGGTGGGGCCCTTTGGATCAAGTAAATATACTGATAGTGTTTCTTCTACATTTGAATTAATGGTAGAAATGTATGTGTTTTATTTATATACTTCCCTCTCCTATATAACTACCAAAGAAGATTCTTCCAATTGGGGACAACTGCATACAGGGAAGAATTATTGAGACCGGTAAATCTCTTCCTAACATTAGTCACAGCCCTAAAGCCCCCTTCAAACCGTATAGTTTCTGTGACTAATATTGTTGAAGCCCTAAAACGTTGATACTTACCCTTCCTTCCACCTTATAACGTACCTCCCTAAGATTTCACAGGGTTCTGGCCAATTTGATCTTAGCTCAACTGTTATCTCTTCAAAGGTGCCATGATCTCCAATAAATATTAGCTCTTCATTTCTCCCATCTGTGATGCCACTTTCTATCATATCCTGGGGATTTTCTTCTAGTGATGATATAAATAGGGAGCTTATCCATAGTGTCTACTTATAAGTCACAGTTCCTTGAGCAGTGTCTCACATATGACAGGTATTTTGTAAATATTTATTTAAAACACAAAAGAATGAATTAAGAACAACACAACATAGGCAAAATGAAATGATCTCATTTGTAAATGAGGAAAAGTTCACTGAAGGAGTAATAACAGCACTTAGAATAACTGTGAAAGGTTGTATTTTCTAAAGATGGGGCAACAAAATATTTTTTTCCCTCATACTTCTCCTGCCATTTCCTAATCAAGAAGATGAATCCATGTTTCAGTCCTACTAAGATGAACCTGCTGAATGTTGTTATTGCTTTGTTACGTGCAGGCTTAGCCCTTAAACTGGCCTGAAACGTCTGCTTGCTGTTTCTTGGAAGCTAACAACCGTGCTTTCAGTTTTTTGGGTTTTTTTTTATTTTATTTTATTTTATTTATTTATTTATTTTATTTTATTTTATTTTATTTTATTTTATTTTATTTTTTTTATTTATCTGAGAGAGAGAGCACACCAGGAGGGTGGGGTCAGAGGGAGAGGGAGAAGCAGACTCCTCTCTGAGCAGGGAGACCCATCCCAGGACCCTGAGACACGACCTGATCCGAAGGCAGACGCTTAACCTACTGAGCCACCCAGGTGCCCCCTAACAGCCGTGCTGTAAGTGAAGCTACCTTGAATCCACCAGCCTCTGAGAAAAAGCTCCACAGTGAGAGCCAAAGGATGAGATGCCACATGGAAAGAGAAAAAAAAAAGATGTCAAAGAGCTCCAAGGTGCCCGACTTGTAAGTGGGGAAAGCAAAAAAGGGACCCGCTGGCCCCAGCCGATACCATGTGAAATGAGGTCATCCCCCCTGCTTGAGACCTTCCTAAATTCCTGACTCACAAAATCATGAACAATGTAAATGCTAGTTCTAAGCTGCTGTTTTATAAGAATTTGTTACACAATAACTGATAAATACAACAATAACTAACATTTAACAGCAGCAGACACTGTGCTAAGTGCTTTACAGGATTACATCATTTGTTCTTTTCTGCCCTCCTAAAGGTTAGGTCCTATAATTTCCCCTTTTTAACCAAGAGCAGAAAAATCAGGGTTTGAACTTGGGGAGTCTCAGTCCATGCCATGCTCTTAGCCCTGCCATTTATGAAATGGTGGCTAACAAAGGATGGGCAAGAAAATATCTAGTAGTGATTCCAAATGTGCTTGAATGATTTATCTGCCATTTATCCCCAAGTCTCAATAAATGTTGAAACCAACCATGCAGCCGAGGGACCACCACAGCTCTTCAACCAAGCAAAAGAAAGCGTTGAGAAAGAGTAAGGAGGAACAGGCAAGGGAATGGAAAAATGAGAGACAAGTGGTTTCTACTCTCCACCCACAAAACAAAAAAACAAAACAAAATCCCAAAACACAGATTTATTAGGGACTCTTGCATTGTTGCCTAAAAAGGGAAATATATTTTGTTTGTTAACATTTTTGTGGGAAGAAAGCTACATTTAGTCTTTGGACTGTGGTGGTTTTTACTTGTTTTCTACTATTTTCAACAGATCTTACCATATAAAAGCCCACCTCAAAAGGTACTTGAACTCCTGAAAATTCCTTCCTGAACCTCACACTGAAAATTCTTAAAACAGAAGAATTACCTTCTAGCAGCCCTCCACTGACCAACATATTGGTCTGGGAAATAATGGTATTAGTAATAATAGTAAAATTTCAGTGGAGTCGATGATAGGCATTCCATAACTCTTAAAGGGTACAGTGAGGATCTAAAGCCAACCGACCCATTCTCACACTCTTGGCTTTCACAACTGAGTATTCTCCTTTATTTGTTATTGTTTTCTTTGTATAAATAACTTATAGCTGTAGTTTAAGGCAGTTTCCACATAAGCATTAAAAGGTAAAGGCATGTTTAAAGGGAACTAGCAACAAGGCATTTAATGTAGTAGTTTATAGACCAGTCACTGAATTCCTGAATTATAGAATTGAAATTCTGATGAGCCTCTGCCATTTTTCAACTGCCTCTAATTGTTGTTGTTATTTTCTTTGGGTAAAATGATAATATATACTCTGCGGGCAAGGTTTAGGAAGCTTAGAAGTCCACAGAGTCCTTTTGCCCACTGACTTAATTTAAGCCAAAGGCACAGGATTTAATTTTGTAACTGTCATATATATTTATGTGTTCCATATATGAGTGCAAAAACCCTCTAAAATGTATGGAAAATTATAGGTCTCCACAGTAAAGAATTTTGAGTAATGTCAAAGAAAAATTGCACTGGGCAAAGTTAAACAGGCAAGAAAGATCTTATCCAAGATCATTGCAAGAGGAAAGAGAGAGACCACTCAACTGCCCTGAAACAAAGGATTTTAAGAAGAGTTTTCAGAGCCAAGTGGGGGGACATCTTAGGCCACCTGTGTTGGTTGAGTGGACCCAAAGGATATTCAAATTCAGAAGACAGAAGACATTTTTATAATGTGGAAGGAGGTACCCACCACAATTAGGCTTCTACTGTCCCACGGAGACTAGGAGATAGGAGCACGACCCTTCATGATGATTATATTTCAAAGAGATGGTTCCAGGTCCTTGAAGAAGACATTCCCTGGGTCATAAGACTGTCGAGAGATTTTTAAGGGGATTTATGCACATTTCAAAGGGGTCAGAGAAAGAATTTGCAACTACAAGTTTTCTAAAGTAAAAGCTCTAAGAAAAGGGAGGCCACCCTCTGTACTAGAGCCAAGAATAAACCCGTCGGAAGTTTAGTCAAGCTGAGGGGATCAGTAATATATTGATTTATAATCCTTGTAATAGAAAAACCAAAGTGTCCATCATTCTATATAACAAAGAAAATATCTGTGTGCTTGTGCTCCATATGTGTGAAATGAGGAAACTATTAGGAGGGGATTTCATCAAGGAAAGAGTTTGTGGCTGTGACCCAGTGTCTTTATTTTAATTAAGGACCATCTGTATTTGGAATGCAATCCCATTGGAAACTTAACTGCTGTAAGGATGATACAGATACTCTGAAAGTTTTGAATCCTTTAAGAGCAATTAAACCTCATATTTGTTGGTCAGTGAGCTGATGGATCAGAATACAGAAATGGCAGAAATTTTAAAGCCTTTTTATATAGTGGAAAGCACATTTAATGCCAACTCATAACGACTATGGTTTTCCTTTTAGATTTTTTTTTTCTTGGTATGTAAAGAGGGGGATCCTTGATGCCATGGGCTGTGCAGAGCGTCTTCCGCTCCATTCCGTGCACTTATAATCTTGAATAAGTCATTTGCTCTTAATGACTAATTAGATCTATCATCTATTGACCCATGGGGGATCCAGGGACAAGCCAGTAGTTTAATCCCTACTAACCCTTTTACTGGATCTGTAAGCAAAATTTCTTAAATTGAGTTCTCTGTCCTATCCTCTTGTTGATAAAAGTGCTAAGAGACAGACTTAGGTAAAAAAACAAAAACAAAAAATGAGCAGAAGATAAGTGACAAAATAAATTGCAAAAATAAAAATTATTTAAAATAGCTATATTTAACAATCTGAACTCTGTAAAGAGTTACCAATACATAAGGCTCTAGGCTTCTTTCAATGCATGGGTTTTGATTGCTCAGAATAATTCTTAAAATGTAAAATTACTAAATTTTCACTTTCATCCACCTACTCACTTTGTAATACATTCTGGAATCTTCCATTCTTTATTTCAAATAGTTTGATCTGCCTTTGAAAATAATAGTATTACTCTTTCCATTTTTTCCTCTACATTTAAGGACCCATTTTCTTTTAGCTTTTACTCATTCCTAGGTTTGCTATGTTTTTGTCCATGTAATGCTTTACAAACTTAAAAACAAAAACAAAAACAAGAACATATAAAAATAAGAATAAAAAGAAAAACAAACAGCAGAAAATAACAATAAGAATACCAAGTAGTATGTTAGAGTTACATTTCCTTTTGTATCCACACAATGTCAGGATCTTCAAATCACTCTAGGCTTTTCCTACTAGCAGTGCATTATTAGTATATATGCTTTTAGTGTATAGAATAGTACTGTCAATACTCACTAATAATTTACAACTTGTTCATCTTAAAATATTTTTTAAATACTTGAATTTTTTTTAAAGATTTTATTTATTTATTTGACAGAGAGAGGGAGACAGCTAGCGAGAGAGGGAACACAAGCAGGGGGAGTGAGAGAGGAAGAAGCAGGCTCCCAGCGGAGAAGCCTGATGTGGGGCTCGATCCCAGAACTGTGGGATCACACCGTGAGCCGAAGGCAGATGCTTAATGACTGAGCCACCCAGGCGCCCTAAATACTTAAAAAGAGCAGTGGTGCAAATTTGCTTTTCCTCTTTTTATATTCCCGGCCATTTAAATACTTTGTTGAATTTGGCCATCCACTTCTGTGTGGATATTGATAGAAGGCTGAGATCTGATTCAGACTACAGAGGTGGTAGTAGATATCATTCTCCTAGAGCCCTGGAAGTTAACATCCCAACTTTAGTCAATCAGGATGTTCTGCTTATGAATTTGATTCTGGAAAAAATGTGATACAAAGAAAGAGTCTATTTGAGATAGACTTCTAGGGGTCTTATGAATTAATTCAATATTCACTGGACTCAGCACGAGAAAAACATTCAAACCAGACTTCTGCTGAGATGAACTGAGTTTTTGGTTACCGACTTTTTAATAAATCCCATTTCTATTACATTAAAGAGAATTGGTTTCTTATATTCATAATTAAGTTCCTTGAGTAGAATATTATTCTTAGGGTTTTTTATTCTTAAAATCATGGTTGTTTCATCTATGAATAGGAAATAAATTTTATTATACAATCTCTATATTTTAATCCCTACATTATACATAATTGCAGCTACAATACCTTGAATAATTCTGATAATTATTAATCATCAGTAAAAGAAAAATTATAGTTCATTCTATATGTAGAGCTCAAAACTCCCAACCTGCACCAGCTCAGAATGTCACCCCTGCTCCCAGTCCGAGGACCACCTGAAACTGAGGGAAGAGGTACCAGCTCACCCTCAACAAAGACTCGGGGTGTTGATCAACAGGACACAGCCCTCCAATAACTTTCTATATGTTTTGAGCACGACATTTTCGTGCAATAAGGAATTGAATTAGAGACTTACAATTATTAAGTATTTATTTTATCACATATTCATTATTATTTATTTTTAAATATTTTATTTATTTATTTGAGAAAGAGAGAGATAGGGAGAGAGAGCAGGAGTGGGTGGGGAGGTGCTGAGGTAGAAGAAGACTCCCCACTGAGCAGGGACCCCCCTCAATGGGGGGGCTCAATCCTGGAGCCCTGGGATCACGACCTGAGCTGAAGGCAGAGGCTTAATGGACTGAGCCACCCAGGGGCTCCTTTATTGTTATTTATTAATTTAAAAAATTTTTTAAATTTATTATTTTTTAAATTTTTAATATTTATTTATTTATTTATTTATTTATTTATATTATGTTAGTCACCATACAGTACATACCTGGTTTCTGATGTAAAGTTCGATGATTCGTTAGTTGCGTATATCACCCAGTGCACCATGCAATACGTGCCCTCCTTACTACCCATCACCAGCCTATCCCATTCCCCCACCCCCCTCCCCCAAAGAATAAAATAACACTTAACTCACAAATTTGTCATGGCCATATTCACATTTATAATTGCCATCAAACCCTCTCTCAACAATTTTCTTTTTTTTTTAAACAATTTTTAAATTTTCTCTCTCTCCATGAGTAATTTAGGAAAATTGTATGCATTGTAATTTCCCAATAAATACACTCAAAGTATACTGAAATATAAATATAAGTGATGACCTTAGGGATTTTAAATAAATTAACAAGGTAGTTCAAGATATCAATGGAATATTGTTATTAGGGAGAGGTTAATTTTTAGAAAGACCTATTAGAACTATATGTCACAGTTATGAGGCAATAAAGTTTCTCCAATATTATTGCTATATTTCTGGAAATCTTTGGAATTTCATTCTTGGGATTTAGTTCAAGGTCCATTTTGTGAGCTGGCCATGATGTTTAGTCTTGCTACTTTACTCATATTGTTTTCCTTTGATTTAAATAGTATCTTCGAACTTAATCACTCTCTTATTTAGCGAACTTGACTCAAAATAGGTTATGCGGTTTCCCAAAATTGAACTTGCCTTTAAATGATAAACATTTTCCATGACAGAGAATACTCAAAAGAATGTACTGTAGGGGCACCAGAGTGGCTCAGTCGGTTACGTGACTGACTCTTGATTTAGGCTTAGGTTATGATCTTAGGTACATGGGATCAAGCCCCGGATTGGGCTCCACACTCCTCAGGGAGTCTGCTTGAGATTCTTTCTCTGCTGCTCCCCACAACTCTCTCTCTTTCTCTAAAATAAATAAATAAACCTTTAAAAAATGTACTATAGCGTCTAAAAACTATTCCCAGAGAAGATCCAGAAATATTTCAAACAATGTCAGCATATTTAGGAAAAATGTACAGTCTTGAATTGTCACTGCTCACTATTCTCTCTACTATGCGTATTATAAGGATAAATCTTATAATCCTTCACAATTACTACTTAGAAAAGACAAGTTTTCTCAGCTTGAATTTACATCTAGTTTTAATTTTTAAGGATTTTTTTTTACTTTTGTAAATTCCATGATACTAATAAAGATGTACTTTATTCTTTTGGCAATTTGCACATGTAGAAACAAGAATATATTATTTTTAAAAATTATAGTAAATTTCACTCATTTTGAGTCTGAGGTAATAGTTTGCTCTTTGTTTGTATACTTATTCATTTATTCATCTTCCTATGGATTCCCAGGAACTTAACCCTCACTTGACTTGATTTTAGCTTGTTTTCAATCCATAAATATTTTTTCTATGATTTGTCTGCTAGGTGAATATAATAGACATGATCTTTTTCCTCATTGGAGCTTGCATTTTAGTGTAGGAGAGAGACAAAAAATAAATTAATTAAATAATTCCTCATGCTGATGAGTGCTTTGAAGAAAATAAACAGGGTTGAGAATAAGTTTTCTATTCTAGAAATCCTAGTGATTAAGGAGAGAATCTATGGATTCTGGAGAACAAGAAGAAGCCAATCCAGCATTCTAGGTAACAGAAGAATATTACTCTAGATTTTGAGAAATGGCCAGTATGGATTAATCATGGAGAGCCAATGTTTGGGAAATAAAATGGAGTGATTCTGGACTAATAAGCAGAATCTAGACCATGCAGGGTCCTGTAGGAAAGGAAAGAACTGAGATGATTCAGAGTGCTCTGTCATATGATTTTAAATATTTGGTTGCTTTTAATAACATTGCCAAGAAAGACATTGTGCAGAAAGGCAAAAATAATTTGAGTTTTTTGGACCTGTTAAGTTTTAGAGATTAATATGTCGATACATAGATGTTATAATATCTCTTGTACAAGTGACTGTGTGTGTATAGACAGATGAATAGATATGAACATATATGACTATCTACACATCCTGGTGACTCAACGAAGGAATCTAAAAATATTTATTTGAAAAAGAATGCAATAGTAAAATCACAACATTCTAGTATATTAGTTTTCTTGATAAAAATCAATTGTAACTGGCACACAGATAATGGAGTAATTTTTGTTTGATGCTATATACTTTCCACATAAAGATCTTATCAATTCCCCATGCTTCAACTCTTAATTTCTTGTATTGCTCCAATTCATATCTCACATGGCAACTCTTTGAAAAAAGCACGAAAAAAAATCAATAGTTTATTTCCCTATTGGTCTCTCACAAATGAGTAAAATTTGAAAAGTCTCCCTGAAATATACGTTAATGCCCATTTATTCTCCTAATTTCAGCACTATCAATGAAAAGCAGAAAGAATGTATTTATTTATTTTTAAAACATGAAGGAATAAAGAATCCAATGAACATTCTAAGATATATTTCTGCTGAGTTTCTAAATACCATTGTTATCTTATAAAAATATATTTAATTCAACAATTCCACTCGTAGGTATCCACACAAGAGAAATCAAAGCAGATCCATATGAAAAACTTGAACATGAATACTCATAATAACCAAAAAGTGGAAACAACTCCAATGTACATTAATGGATGAATAGATTTAAAAACTATCTATCCATACAATTGAATATGTTCAGCCATAAAAAGAATGACCTATTAATGCATGTTGCAACCAAGATAAACCCTAAAAAAATGATACTAAATATTAAAAAAATGCAAAAAAACACAAATTATATTACTCCACTTACATGAAATATCCACAAGAGGCAAATCTATAAAAAGTAGATTAGTGGTTCACTGGGCCTGGGAGTGGAAGAGGAATGGAGAGTGACCACTAATTTGTACTGGATTTTCTTCTCAAGTGATGAAAATGTCTCAAGATTAGATTGTGGTGGCAACTGTACAAGCCTGTGAATATACTAAAACCACCAAATAATGTACTTTGAATCAGGGAATTGAATGGTATGTTAATCATATCTCAAGCTGTTAAAGATTAAAATTCAAATACACAAAAGGAGATAAAAGAACTCAGACAGATATTTCATATACTACTGTAAAATAAATTTATATATTTAGATGAAATGCTAGTTTTCTAAAAATGTGTGAACCTCCAAAACTAACTTTAGAGGGTTTAGGAAAACTGAAGTCCAATAGCATCTAAATAGAATGAACATATTGTCAAAAATTTCACCCCACTTAAAAACACTGTGAAAAATTATTTCATAGGGCAGTTCTTTCACATTGAAAGAGTAATATACAGTACTCAGGAAAAGTATATACACTATTCAGAATGTTCTACTACATGGAGAAAGAAAGTACAATGAATAAGCAAAACAACAAAAAAAAAAGATGATGAATACAGAATAAGCACATGGTCATTTATGACCATTATGACAAATTATAAAGTATTATTCAATTTGATCTACATGTATATTAAGAATATACAGTGACCAAATAAGTTTTACATTGAAGATGCAAGGATAGCTCCATAGTATATTTAGAAAATTCATAAATCCATGGGGGAGCAAGCTTATAATCTATTAATAAAAGACTAAATGACAGATAAATATCAACACCTAATTTTTTATAAATCTCCTCCAAATCTAAGAAAACAAGCAGTATTTATTACTATGATCATTCTCTCTCTTTCTATACATATATATATATATAGAGAGAGAAAGTATATATATAACTACTTATATATGCTATATACTATATATATATATATTTATAACTGCATATCAATATAAATTCAATTTAACGCCAATATCACGCTCAATAAGAAACATTGAAAACATTTACAGTAAAAACAAGAACAGGAGTATAATGCTCTAACTCCATATTATTTAACATGGTTCTTGACATTTCAACAACGAATTTTGACAAGAGTGTGAAATATAAGTTATGAGTGCTAGAAACAAAGAAGAAAAATTAGTCATTAAAATACTGGCTCTGGAGTCATATTTTCTGTATTAGAATCCTAACTTCTGCTTTATCTTGTCAGATACTGGTTAAAAACATGTGACATTTCTGTTTTGAAAGGCATAAATATTTGCACACTCAGAGGAAGGGGATGGAGAGGACAACAGAAAAATGTCAAGCTGGTGTTTCAGTTTATCTGGTGAATGCCCGCTGCAGTTTTCCTCACTCTGTCTTGGTCCCAGAAATGTTCATCCTGCCAACTGCCTTCTTGCTGCTTTAGAGATCCATGTACCTGTCGTACACACCGGGTAGGACAGTCGACATATGCGTCTCCAAACATTTTTGACACGTATTTTATTACCTAAAGAGGTGAATGTGAATTCTAATAAATGTATATGCATTTAATTGGGAATTATATCTACGTACTACTGTATTAAATAACAGAAATATGAAAAATTTACAAGGAAGAAACAAGACGAAATAAATAATTTAAGAGATTTTGTTTAACAGCACCAAAACCATCTTTCTCCAGAGAAACTATTATATGTTTATTGAAATCGATATAACTGATAATAATTTTAAATCTCCTTTTCAGTATTTTGTTATGGGATAACACATAAACCTCTGAGTTTAAAAAAAAATAGTTTTGGGGGCGCCTGGGTGGCTCACTCAGTTAAGCATCAAGCTCTTGATTTCAGCTCCGGTCATGATCTCAGCGTCCTGGGATGGAGCCCCACCTCAGGCTCTGCACTCAGGGTGGCGTTGGCTTGAGGATTCTCTCTCTCCCTCTGCCCCTCTCCCCATTTGTGCTCTTTCTCTGTAAAAAAGATAAATAAATCCTTAAAAAAATAGTTTTGATCATTTCACACTGCCTTCCGCAGTATTAAAATTTTCTACTCTTAAAAGACCTGTTCTTATAAAATTAACTATCCATGGTTTTGGGTAGACAGTGAACTAAATCACGTTAAATATACTAAAAGAAATGAGTGAATGTGGGTACTCTTCAGTGTTACTTGAAGATATTTCATAGACTGCTTGACCATGACTCCTCATTTAAGAAAGGATTTTTAAATATAATTTTTTAATGCCTATTTATTTTAGAGTGAGAAAGACAGACTGCATGAGCAGGGAGAAGGGCAGAGGGAGAAAGAAAGAATTCTCAAGCAGACACCCCACTGAGCGCAGGGCCCCATGCGGAAATCAGTCCCATGACCCTGAGATCATGACCTGAGCCGGAAACAAGAGTCAGGTGCTCAACCAACTGAACCACCCAGGCACTCCCTAAATATCATTTTGAATGAACAGAAATTAGAATATGCACATTCCAAACTTGGGGACCACTGACCTAAGTAGTCTTTTTAATGAGCTGAATTTCTACTGAAATCTCCTTTTTATTTTTTTAAAATATTTTATTTATTCATTCGACAGAGATAGAGACAGCCAGCAAGAGAGGGAACACAGGCAGGGGGAGTGGGAGAGGAAGAAGCAGGCTCCCAGCGGAGGAGCCTGATGTGCGGCTCAATCCCAGATCGCCGGGATCATGCCCTGACCCGAAGGCAGACGCTTAATGACTGAGCCACCCGGGCGCCCCTGAAGTCTCCTTCTGAATGTGTCTACTGCAGATGTCCATTGAGCAGAATCCTGTTTTCCATACCCAGGTTCTTCTCAGATATAAAATGAATTGAATTCATACAAAAAGGAATAATAATTGACCCTGCAAATCTTTAAGTAGCCTACTCCCTTCCTTGTAACGAAAGTTTAATAACTTTTCTTCTACAAATGACCACTGTAAGCAATCATTCAGGTGTATGTTGCTACAATTTCTTTTGCACCATGTCAAATATTCATTCACTAACTGGTATACCTAACACTTGAATACCTCCTTTATAAGCATAACTACTTTAGATATTGTAAATAGGTGATCCCTGAAATCCAATCACTGATGAAGCTTATAGCCTCTGGTATTTTCTATGGTTTCTAATTTTATTCTTCAATATGAAGTCAGACAAATGAAGCTATCTTGATATTCAGGCATTTGTAAATTACAGCCATTCATTCATTCATTAATTCATTTCGAGATGAGTGAGCAATAGGAAACAATAGCTATGACTCTATTATCACCAAAATTATATTTTCTCTGAATATTTTATCAGCAAGCTTGTGGAAATTCTAAATCCAGAACAAAGTAGTGGATGAGATGAAATGAGCTTTCTCAGCATTGTTTCACATCACCCTACCAACTGCTGTGTGCCTAGTAAGGCAGACCTCAGTTCCAGAACTCAGGGGATATCTCTAGAAATGTCAAAAGACCCTGATGACAGCTGTTTCACGTTGCTCTATTTTTTACATATATAATGGCGCAGAGGAAGCAGAGGCTATAGTCCCTAATACATCAACTCCTGAGATTCTCTACCCACTGATTCTCTGCTTCCCCTTTTGTAAGAAAACCTCCCCCCCAGGTACATTTACAGCACAAAATCATAAGTGATAGGAAACCTTTGGACATATTTTGTTAGTACAAGCTATGCCAAGGCAAGAGTATATCATGCACCATGTTAAAATAATCAAAGAGAACAATTTAGCTAAGCAAATTTTATTTCACGCTTCATGAAGTGGGCCATGTCCACTCTCAAGAATCCAGAGAACTGCAAACTAAGAAACAGGATGGCAGGCTTTAGGAAGACAATCAGGGAATAAGGAAAGAGTATTTAGGTTAAGTTGATTGAATGGGGTTGTGTATTTGACCTCATATTCGAACAAAGAAAGTATTGCAGATTCTTGGTAATTGGAGATTGGCTGGATATACTGTTTCTGTTTCTAGTCAAGTGAAGCATTAACAAGAACATGAAAGTTATTTAAGTTTTGGTTTGCTGATGTGGTTCCCCAAGCAAAAGAGGCTCTATCTTGGACCTAGAAATTTATTTCAACGGTCATGTGAATTTTCCAAACACTGTTCATTTGACATTTATATCAAAGGCAACTGATGTTTTCAATGCAGGAAGTGGGGAAGATGTCAGTGAAAAACAAAGATCATACAGTCTATTTAACACCTGAGAGGGAAAATTAATTTTAGCCAATAACATGGGATACCAAATGCAGCATATAATCATGCCTTATGACCTAGAAGGGTATATTACTCTTAGTCATATATAAGTACTGAAAAAAGTAGATAAGATAGATAAAGTAAGTTCCACATGAAAGGATTTTGTAAGTTTGAATGCACTGCTTCAGAAATATCCTTGGCACTGTTGTGTTCATCAGAGAGAATAGCTCTCAAGTAAACTAAGTCTTTTGCATTGGATTCTATCAGACAAAACCTATCATCTGCTATTAGTGCTACAAAGTAGGACCATAGTTCTAGCTAAAACACTTCCATGTAGTTAAAAAGTGAGACCACAGCAATGAAACCCTATGTGTAGTTTAGTGAATTCCCTAAATCCCAGATACACTCAACATTCAATAAATACAAAGCAAAGTACAAATGCAATTTCTTTTCTAGTAACAATATTATCATCTTATTCTCGAATTAATATCACTCTCATATTAGACTGGCTTAGATCATAGGCCTCCAGCTAACCTTTATTCCCTTACGGGAAAGAGATGCATTGATCCGTTAGGACTGTGCTGTAGACTCTCTCCCGTCAGTCCATCCATACGGATTGAGCGTGTAAGAAGAGGAATTGCTAAATGCGGTGATAAACTGCAGGAAGAATGCATGATGGATGCTCAGAAGAAAACTACAAATACAACATGGCAGTAAAGGAGTAACTGCAGGAAGTCTCTCTGCTGCCTTCTAACAGTTAAACTGTCCTTTCAGTTCATGTTCAGTCTTCCAGAAAAAAATGCTATGTCTCTCAAATAGCCTTGCTCTTTCCTGCTTTCCTCCCAAGATGATCTCTGAAGGAAGTTGTGGCAAACATATTGTTGGTAGGAAAGATTTGGGAGTACTTGGCACTCTGTCTATTGAATGTTCTGGTCCCTATCAGATGATTGCCTGCCTCCATGTCTTGTTTTCCAACCTATAATTTTTTTTTATCATCCCCTAATACCATCTATGCTTCAACCACAGTGAAGCAGACTTGATGTTCTCAAGAACTGGGGCAGAAGAAGTGTCTTTGCTATTCTAGTCCAAGGACAAATCTACGCTGTGACTCTCCTGGTAATAGTAATGATAATAACGCTTATAATAATAACGCTTATAAAGCACGATGCATCAGATGTGGTTCTAAGCACTTTACAATTATTAACTCATGTAATTAATTACTCACCATATTAAATCATGACCTCACACTCCCTTTATTCATTCTGCAACAACTGTGATTCTGTTCCCTGGCAGATGTGTTCCCTAGGAACTAGGATGGAGAACCTAGCTGGGATCTTCAAAATGGGTCAAAGTGAAACTCACATTAAATTTTGATTGACCTTCAATCAAAAAGGTCAAAGTGAAAGTCACATTAAAAATTTCCCCCGAGTTACAACTTTATTTCTCCCCCCCCCTTAGTGACGTGTAGCCCCATGGTGATCTTAGTTACAAAATACTTGCAGAGGCATTAATAACAAATAGTGTACAATACAGTACTATTACCTCTGCTTCACTTGACCTTCCTCTCAAGAGCTAAGAGCACGATTGCAGAAGGACAAAAGAGAAAAAAGAGAAAGAGAGAGTGGGAGAAAGATAAGGAAAGAGAGGACACAAAAGAGAACTAGAAAGGCAGGCAGACAAAGTGGAAAGAGACAGGTACAATACAACAGTGATAACACACCTGAATTCCTCATGTTAAAACAAAATTGTGGATTTATTTTGATGTATTTCCTCAGCATGACCTTCCAAATGTGCAGCATCAGTCCCACCGTTCCCTTGTCCCAGAGCAAAGAGAGAAGCGGGGATTTTAAAGGGAAGGGGGCAGAAATGGGGGCGAGAGGGATTGCTGGCCTAGGGTACATGAGAAGGAAACCCAGTTACATGGCTATTCCTGGGTCGTGGTGCAAAATGCATGAGGCATAAAGGCCCACATGAATCGGTTTAATTGGTTGGAAGCTGCCTATCATGGGAAGCCACACAGCATCAGGAAACGATCAAGAAAAAGAAACTGAAAGGCTTGGCTTCTGGTTCCTACTGCTACCAGCACTTTGATCTTGGGCATGTCTCATTCCTCTGGATTTATTTTCCTCTTATTAATTATAATCACACAATCTCTTTAAAATACAATCTTCCTGTGTCTCCATTCAGACCTACAAAATACCAATTCACTTCCCCGGGGTTAGAGTCCCAGGTTGACTCTAAATGTGTGACACCACACGGAACATGGGGAAAAAAAATAGTTTGTATTTGCTAACAGATTTGCTGATACATTTCCAGGAGATTTGCTGAGTTATATATATGAATGTGTTTAATTTGACCAAATGGTACCAGTTTGCTTTCTCATGGCTTCACCAGTCATTAGCCTCAGTTTCTACACATCCTCACACTGCCAATTTCTGGCATTATTTAACTACGTGTTTTGCCAGTAAAATAGGCCACGGTTTTATTATTGCATTAATATACATTTTCCCAAATATTAATTATTTTAAATCTCTCTTCATAGCCTTTCTAGATTTGAGGTTTTCTGGTTTGGGAATGACCTATTCATAACCTATTTTTTGGCTTGGGATCATGCATTTCCTTGTTAATTCACTGAAGTTCCTTCTATGTCCTAAATATTCCCTTTTTGTTTGGGGCATTTTACATAAATTCTCACGTTCTTTTGGTTGTATATTAACTTTCTCTATGTGGCCTCCTACTGAAGAGAGATAATATGATCAGATTCAAAATACTTTGCTTTCTGTTTTGTGCTTTTAAAAAATTATAGTTTTTTCTTGCCTCTAGATTATTCAAGATATTTTCCTATAGTTTCCTCTATAAGTGTTTGCTTCATCTTTCAAATTTAGGTTTATAATCCAGGTAGAGTTCACCTTTGTACATGGCTTTAGGATCTATTTGGGTTTGTTTTTTGTTGTTGTTGTTGTTGTTGTTGTTGTTTTGAGAATTTTTTAAATTCCCTCACTGTTAACATACAGTGTAATATTAGTTTCAGGTGTACAATATACTGATTCAACACTTCCATACGATACCTGGTGCTCATCACAAGGGCACTCCTTAATCCCCATCACCTATTTCACCCATCCCTCCACCCACCTCCCCTCTGGTAACCATCATTTTGTTCTTTATAGTTAAGAGTCTGTTTCTTGGTTTGTTTCCCTCTCTCTCTTTTTTTTCTTTTGCTCGTTTGTTTTGTTTCTTATATTCCACAGAGGAGTGAGAGCACATGGTGTTTCTCTTTCTCTGACTTATTCCACTTAGCGTTATACTCTCTATCTCCATCCATATTGTTGCAAATGGCAAGATTTCATTCTTTTTTTTAATGGCTGAATAATATTCTTTTATATATATATATATGAATTTTCTATATAGAAAATGGAATATATATATTACATCTTCTGTATCCATTCATGTATAGATGGGCACTTGGACTGCTTCTATATCTTGACTATTAAAAATAATGCTGCTGTAAACATAGGGATGCACATACCCCTTTGAATTAGTGTTTTGTATATTTGGGGTAAATACATAGTAGTGCAATTACTGGGTGGTAGGGTAGTTCTGTTTTGTTTTTTTTTAAGATTTTATTTATTTATTTGACAGAGAGAGACAGCCAGCGAGAGAGGGAACACAAGCAGGGGGAGTGGGAGAGGAAGAAGCAGGCTCATAGCAGAGGAGCCTGATGTGGGGCTCGATCCCAGAATGCTGGGGTCACGCCCTGAGCCGAAGGCAGACGTTTAACGACTGTGCCACCCGGGCGCCCCAGGGTAGTTCTATTTTTAACTTTTTGAGGAAATGTCATACTATTTCCCACAGTGGCTGTACCAGTTTGCATTCCCGCCAACAGTACATGGAGCATTCCTTTTTCTCCACATCCACACCAATACTGGTTGTTTCTTGTGTTGTTGATTTTAACCATTCTGACAGGTGTGAAGTGGTATCTCATTGTGGTTTGATTTGCATTTCCCGGAAGACTAGTGATGTTGAGCATCTTTTCATGTGTCTGTTGGCCATCTGGCTGGGGGATGGGCATTAAGGAGGGCACATGATGTGATGAGCACTGGGTGTTATATGCAACAGATAAATTGTTGAACACTACAAAAAATCAGCTCTTAGAAGCATAGCTTATATTCAATAAGATGTATGCTTTTAATGTGTAAGGTTCAGAACTTTGACAATGGTAAATAGTTGGTAACTATCATCATATGTATGGTCTCCAAGCTAAAAGTAGTCTTTACACTAACACTTAAGAAAAATCAAAATAACAATAATATTTTGTGACATGTGAAATGACATGAAATTCCAATGTCAGTATGTATAAATACATATTGGAACACAGCCACATTTATTCTTTTGCTTTTGTCTATGGTAGATTTCACACTACAATGGCAGAGCTCAATAGTTGCAGGAGAGACCACGCAACCTACAAGATCTAAAGTATTTACTATCTGTTCCTTTACAGGTATCTGCTCTTTTTGATTCATGCTTTCTTTCTACTGCATCACAAGTAATTATTATCACCTCTTCTCTCAAACCAATAATGCTTCTTACATTCATTTACTTTTAGCTCATGATAGTGCATCCTAGTTTACCAAGAAAATTTAATAATCAGAAGAGAATTTTGACGAGGTCTCATCAATAAATTTACTTGCATGTAAGCATCTCAAACCACACAACCTCGTCTGTCCGTTATTTTCACCATAAATGAACTAACCAAAAACTCTTAACTAAAAGCCAATCTTTTTACTTGTGAACTAAATTTTATTCTTCTACTTAAAGACTTTGCAACTGCATTCCCCCCATTTCTGCCTATAGAACCAACTTTGGACTTTCCTCTGGTCCAATAAATGATATGTTATTATGTCTCCATTCTTAAAAAATAAAAAAAAAACTATCACTGTCATAAGATATGACTACTCACCTATTGGAATAGTTGTGAAAATAGAAACAAAGTATCTGATAATACGGAACGCTGACCAGGATGCAGAGCACCTAGAACTCTCATATGTTGCTAATAGCAAAATATTCTAGGCACTTTGGATAGCAGTTTGGTGTTATATGCAACTAATGAATCATTGAACACTGCATCAAAAACTAATGATGTACTGTATGGTGGCTAACTGAACATAATATGAACAAACAAACAAACATACACAGGGTGCCTCGGTGGTCCAGTCTGACTCTTGGTTTTGGCTCAGGCTGATCTCAGGGTCGTAGGATCCAGACTCCCCTGTGGCTCCACACCTAGTGTGGAGTCTGTTTGGGATTCTCTCTCCCTCTCCTTCTGTCCCTCCACACTGCTCTCTCTGTCTGTCTCTCTCCAAATAAATAAATAAATAAATCTTTTTAAAAATAAAATAAAAGTAAACATATGCTTAACATAAACTCAGAAACCTCACCACTAGGGTTTATTCAAGTGAAATGAAAGCTCACACTAGTACAAAAACACATACTAAATGATTTTGATGGCTTGTTAAGCAAAAACTGAAAACAACACCAGTATCTCACTTGGGGAGACACGTAAAGTCTCTTGCTTGTATAAACAGATTGTGGCATATCTATACAACAGAATACTCAGCAATAAGGAGAAATAAATACTGATACATGAAGTAACATGTATATGCTATAATTTTATCATGCCAAGTGAAAGAAGCCATATCCAAAGCTTACGTGCTGTATGATTCCATTTATATTACACTGCGGAAAGGACAAAGCAATAGAGACAACACATCTGTGGTTGTTAGAGACTGGGAAAAGGGAAATTGTCAACTACAAAGGAACATGAGAAATTGAGGAGTGATGGAACTTTCTATATTGTGATGATTCTGGTTGTTAACACAACTATATGTGTTTATCACAACTTAACCGAATTTTACACAAAGAAGGGCAATTTACTATAGGTAGATTATTCCATAATCACAATGAAATTTCTTAAATGAGCAAGACTTTCAACTTGGGAAAAAATTGTTGTAAAGAAGGCAAGAGCAATTTATCAATCAATAAAATAAAGAGGCCAGAGTCTACCAAACGAAACAACAAGAAATGAAACAATAAAGGTAATTGTAGAAATCAATGAAACAGTAAACAAGAAACAAACTATAGAAAATTAAATAAACCAAAAGCTAGATCCTTAAAAAGATTAGTTAAGTTATATACACATCCTGGCAAGTTGAACCAACGCAAGCAGAGAAAAGTTGTAAATAATCCATTGAGTGAAGCAGGAGAAACTACTGATTCAAGAAAAATATCACAACAGGAAGCATTATAAGCTAATATGCCGTAAAAAAAACTTGAAAACATACCTGAATTCGCCTTCCAGCAAAATCATGATCCCCACAAGCTTGTCTGTCACGATGAAGTAACAATTGCCCTGAAATAGCTTGGGTGGGAGGTCTGGGGCGGGAGGTCCGCAGTCCGTGCGAGGGCAGGCTGGCGTGCAGGGAGGGTTACGTGCTAGAGGACATCACACTCCGTGAAATAAGCCAGATTCACAAGGACAAATACCACATGATCCCACTTTTATGAGAAACCTAAAATAGTCAGACTCATAGAACCAGAGAGTAGAATAGTGGTTATCAGGGGCTGTGAGGAGGGGAACATGGGGAGGTGTCGGTCAAAGGGTACAAAGTTTCGGTGTGTCAGATGAATACCTTCTGGCGACCTACTCTATAACATAGGGCCTGTAACTGACAACACCCTATCCCATACTTAAAAATTTGCTAAGAGTAGATCTTCTGTTTGGTGCTCTTTCCATAAAAGAAAAGAAAATTAATTTTAGAAATAATACAATAAAGGTGGCAGGAGGCAATGTTTGAAGGTGATAGATAAACGTAGGGCCTTGATTGTAGTGATGGTTTGTATATCTATTGTCAATGTATATTCATTGTCAAACTCACGGAATCATATGCATGAAGTATGTTCAGCTTTTTGTATGTCAACCTTACCTCAGTAAAGAGGGTTTTCTTTTCTTCTCTTGTTAAGTGCTGATGCATTTCTTCCCATCACTATTGAGTGTTGGGCCTGTGGCTTCTGGGGTTACCTGGCCTGGCAACCTTCTTGCCCGAAGCATTCCTCTCAATGATTCTTGTGTCCCCGCAGAAGTGTTATTCTCTATGCATACCGTGCCAGGAAGAGATTGCGAAGCACTGCCTTTCAGCATCCTGTCAAAATAATAAAACCCTTGGAGACAACGAAGGCATTTTTCTTTATTCTCATTAGCCATAAGTATTTAATTCTATCTGTTCTTCAGATCCTATGCTGAAAATCAGCTGCTTCCTCATAAACACCCTAGGGCACTCCGAATTCAAATCTATTGTGACAATTTATTAATAATGGGTCTATTCAGACTACCATCATCTACTCACAGCCATAGAACTTTTTTGCCTTTTTTTTTAATGCACTCCCATGATGAGAAGGCCCAGGGCCACGGAACTCAGGGCATATGCAGTATATCAGTATGTTTTCTGTGTGCTCACAAATTATTGATTCCAAAGAGCATAATGTTTCCCTACAGAGTCAAACATCTTGCAGCCTTATTTTATGTCCCTTTCTCTGAGCACATTCAAGATATGAAAAAACCTTCTGTGACTTCTCCTTCTCAGAGTATCCTGGAAAAAAAAATTTCTCTAGATTGGGGACTTTGGGGAGGTTCATTTGGTGGAAACTTAGTTGAAGAGCAGGGATAGTGCCATTTTTCTTTGTTACACTTTCACTTTCTGACATCTTCTATCCACAGAAGGTAGATGGGAATGATTGTGATTTAGTATCTGTGAGCTGCCTGAAGTCCTTGGACAGCACTTCCTAAAAGCTGGGGCATGTCCTAATCTTGTCTAGCATTCCCTGCATGGACACAGCAGAAGCCAACTCTTCTCAGAGCCGCCGTAATCTCTAAGGTGACGATAGGCTTCAGTATTCGAGCTTCAAGGAAACGATCCAATCAATAACTGCCATAGGAAATGCTTTTCAGAGAATAACTTGAGCACATAGCACCTGCAACCCACCCCTCTCTGTGGCTACCCTGCCTGTGCACTTCTGTGTGAAGTGCTTCTCTGCTTTGGCCTCCCCAACTCCAAAGGACTAGGGTCTCGGAAGCAGAATTGGCCGGGTACGTACTCGGGGGGGACCCAGGAGCAATGTATGCCTGGCACCACTCTGACGTTTGTGACCTGCCCTGGAGAAGCCCTCCAACACCCAAATATCCCTCATATCATAGATATTTGCATTTGTGCCAGATGACAATGGCCAACAGTGCCGTTAGAACATGCAAGCAGTATTTATACTGGAACTTAACTCAAGGGCTTATAAAACTGTGCCAATATTTTTCTCCCCTCTACTTAAACTAATCTTTCAATTGTAATCATATATATATATATATATATATTTTTTTTTTTTTCCTTCAGTGACTATCAGCATCATGGGAAGAACAATTATTGTGGCTTTTTCAGTCTCTGAAGTGACTGACTATTCTTTCCTCTTCTTCCTTTGTTACAAATTTCAGGATGAGGTGCAAGTTACAAAAAAAAAAAATCACATTTAATAAACACTGCAAATTAATCCCTGGCTAAAACAAAACCTCCTTTCAGTATGTCTCAGTAAAAAAAAAAAAAAAAAAAAAAAAAAAGAGGAACCATAAATGTGATCTCTAGAAAGACATTCCTCTCCATATACTTTTTTTTTTTTTAAAGATTTTATTTATTTATTCGACAGAGACAGAGGCAGCCAACGAGAGAGGGAACACAAGCAGGGGGAGTGGGAGAGGAAGAAGCAGCCTCATAGCGGAGGAGCCTGATGTGGGGCTCGATCCCACAACGCCGGGATCATGCCCTGAGCCAAAGGCAGACGCTTAACCGCTGTGCCACCCAGGCGCCCCTCTCCATATACTTTTTAATACTGCTTTTTAAGATGATATCTGGAAGCCAAAACTCCCTCTTGTACTCCTCTTATATTCCAAAAGCAACTTGTCAAGTCCTTACCTTTCTGTCTTTATGCCTCACTGAGCTATTTGTCCAAGGAGACCAGTCTTTCCAGCACTTAGTCCTGAAAGTTTATTTGGGTGAAAAAAAGCAGTGAACCGGTGTTTGTTCAGGTGAAGACTATAAGCAATTATACAATTTTCGGTTCAAAATGTTCATTCTACAGTATGTCCATAGTCTGAAAACATAAGTGAGTATAGATGCAAAATACTGATCACCATTGCGCTATAATACATAATGGGGCCGATGACATTACATGATATGTTTGATGCGCTGTCTTCTACTTTCAGTGCACAATACAACGCACTGTGCAAAGCTGCAGTAAACTGGGTGCCTTAACACCGCATCCCTTCAACCCCTGGGCTGCCTCCGGTGATCTGTGTCTCTGACTTTCACTAAATAGGTGCATGCCTTAGTACACCACTGAAGGGAACTGATCTGTTATATATATATATATATATAAATGGCATTATGCTGAGATTACAAGGAAAAGTGGACAGTATTAAAGTGAAACTACAGAATTGAATGGATTGGCTCAATCTAAACAGAGAACACGGCATAGGCAAAGCACCGAACTAGCATAAGAATCTGTCTTCTTTGAGGTGCTGTAAAAGAGTCTAGAATACCTGGGTGTAGAGTCTGGTGAAATGGGTCTGCGAAGTAAGTGAAGGCTTCATGTGGAGACCCCTATCAGCTGCATTAAATGTTTCAGACTCTATAAGAAGAGCAATGGGAATTCATTGGAAATTTTAAAGCAGAACTAACAGAACTGAATTTTAAGTTGAAAATAATGTTTTGGATCAGGGCAACTGGACGCAGGGAAACCAATAGGAGATTATTGCAGAGGTCGGGGCAAAGATGTAACTCACGTTAGCGGCAGTATGCTGAAACGGTATATGGCTTAAAAGACATTGAAGAGGTAGAATTGATCAACTGGATTGGGTGATTGTTAAATGGAATGGGGCATAGGAAAAAGAATCAAAGTTATTTCCAAGATTGAATAATTGCAGGTTATTTGATGAGATAGAGACACCTACAGAAGGGGCAAATTTGTGAGAAAAATTAATAAATCTGATTTTGGACACTCTGAGTTTGAGGATACAATCTGTCCATTAAGCACATAGAGAATGGAATTAGGAAACCATCTGTTGATAGGTCGTAATTGAGCCTGTGGACGGGATACGTGCATGTGGGTATGGGTTCAAATGTGTGACTATTTGTTTTATCCCTTCATGTAGAAGCAGTTACAGCATGTTTAAATGTGGTTGGGATAGAACAGATGAAGGAAAGACTTTAGTGTAGAACTGAAAAGGAATAATTTTGTAGCTGAACAATCTTAGGGGTGTTTATAATATTGCATTCATCCTGAGGAGAGTGGTTTCTGGTAAGTAGAAAATTCTTAGCAGAGAATTCTTAATCTATTGAGTACAAATTGTTATGATCAATATGGTTGCTTTCCACATAGCTGGAAAGAGTTGTAAGGGATAAAGCCAGTATGCATTTAAAAGAAATCTGACTTAGCTCACTTTACTTGCATGAAATAAAGAGAAAGATTGAGATCTAATGCGGAACACCTGGGAGTGGGAAAAGTAGGACCAGAACGGCTGGCTCTTTTTGTACAAAGGAAAGAAAAGGGACATGATGCCGGCAAAAATCTAAAGAGGCTGAGGAATAGATAATAAACGTTTTAAATTGGGTCTTCGAGTGAAGTTCTACTCAGCATTTGATATAAAACTATCCTTCAATTCCCATAAAAATTGTTGGTAACATCATCACTTCTTACCAATACTCTGATATAATTTAATTCTTTGTATTAACTGTAAAGAAGCACCATTAACTGTAAAGAACCGGCATTCTCTGTCGAAGAGGCCCTTGGACCCGTCAACCTACACATCAGCGTTTATTATACCAGGTCTTCTGTGTGATAGCAGTGAAGATGGAAGTCAGAAGCAGGTATAAGCGTGGCTCCGAAGGTAAACCACACCTTTCTATTACAACAGGTGGGGGGAATGAAGATGGATGCATAGTGAAGTCAGTTTTGGAAATGGACGAATGAGATGAAGTTAATGCCAATTTAAGAATGATGGGGGGAAACTGAAATAATTATAAAGGATGAGCATGTGAGTTTACAGTGAGATATCAGTGTAAAACTGCCAAAAGCATTGAGAACAGTGAGTGCCAGTCTGCCCTCCTGTGAGATTGTTTCAACAGCGAGGACATAGTTGTGGTTGGTTGAGTATCATCTGAAGACTGATGTTTTCCCATAATGATGGGATGAAAGGACAAGGGGGCCAGGGAACTCACCTACCGATCCGACAATTTGTATTCCTAAGAGTCCAGTCCTCAGAAGAGGACAGTCTTGAGATATTTCATCTCAAGTATGTTTTAAAATACTGTTTCTATTCTGCAGAACAGCAATTCTTTTTTAAAAATAGTAGCTTTCTGGTTCCTAGTTTATGTGAAAAAGGTCAAAACCAAACAAGTACAGATGGATTTCTATTAACTTCACATATGACGCATACGATAAACTCCTTTTTTTTTTCCTGATTTAGTTCATCAAGAGGGCTCGAAACTCTCCACCCTTATTTACCCAGCATTACCAGTGAAAACATTTGCTTACCAGCTTCAATTTTTGTTTTAAAGAAACCATTTTCCTACTTTATTTTCTGAGGCAGTGGGTGGTAGTTTTGAACTTGGAACAATGATTTGTTCAAATGTACATTGCTCATCTCAGGCTGTTAACCACAAGAGCTAGTCAATTCCCAAATAAAACCACAGATTTGGAAAAGCCGGCTTGTGGGGCTTTATGTGCTGCTGCAATATCTTAAGTATTTCTCTAAAGGCCTTTACAAAGGTTGTTACAATACTAACGCTAACATTTAAATTATAAACCAAAAGCCAAGTGAACGCTCTCTAGAAGAAGCCAGTCCAAGAACAATTACATCCTTTCTGCCTTTCCCTTTGTCTGTTTAACAGGATGACTAACAACATCCTGAGAAGCCTGGAAGGAGCACATAAAAATATAAAGCCATCTTAGAAAACACAACCCAGACATGACCCTCCTATAATTATAAATCCTCGTAACAAAGCAAGAGTTCCTTGTATGTTCCTTCCCTCAGGCTTCTCACCTTTTATCAAATGGCCAAGTGGAAACAATGTTTCCAGTGTTACCCATTTGGAAATTGGTAATCTGAAAATATTTTCATCCACTGCCACTACCGAAAAACAAAGCAAAATTTAAAAATAGATATTCATGGAATGAAAAGACACATTATTTAAATGGCATTGGTCTCTCTAGCCCTCATAGAAAATAACCCATGCTTGTGTTTTTATCATATGGTCCCAGAGCTTTATTGTGGCATACAGTAAGAACCTCTCATGTTCCGAAATGTCTCGCCTGTCTATTGTCCTTTGAAGAATCCTTTCTTCACTTAATGACTTCCTGTAGCAGCAGTAAGTACGGTGATGCTACCAAGCAGGGGGAACATTCCTTCCTTACTGTCTATGTCGCGGTTCTTAAAGCAGCATCCATAATAGATAGAAATACAAAGTGATATTTAAAAATGTAGGTCATCCATCCTTGCAACAGACCAATTAAATTAGAATTTCCCAGTAGAGAGGTCCAGATATTGGTCTTTTAAAAAAATTCCCAAATCATTGAAATGTGCAGTCAGGTTTGAGAACCGCTCACACACACCAACAGTCTGACTGATACACAGTTTCATTTTTGTTTGTTGTGTTTCCTTTTTTTAAATGCTGATTGGGTGTGGAGAACAATTGTTTCCTTTTAGACTCTTAGGTTTTTTGGATACCGTAAGGCCTTGTTGGGTGTTTACATTTAAAAAATACATCATAACCAGTTCGATCAAAAGCACTAAAAGGCCTGTATCAACGCAACTCTTTAAACAATTTAGCTACTAAGAAGTGTGCTTTACCGCGTGGCTGTACTTGCCCGTTCTTGAATCAGGTCAGACTAAATCAAATTAAGTCAAATATAAAAGCAGTGTTATAAAAGATCCTTTATATTATCGCAAGAAAAATAAGAGTCAGTTTCCTATCCCAGCCTCACTAACATTTATAAAATACTGGTGCTGGGGTGGACATTGGGGAACATGTGATTCCAACTTCTATGTTTCAGAGCAGTAATGCTATTTAACACGGAGTTTCAGAGACGGGGTAATGAATGAAAACACCACGGCTAATCCTCCGCACACCAACCACCAGTTTCTAGCTGCGTGACGGCAAACACTGAACCTGTCTGAATCTCGGTATCCTCACAGGACAATGTGGTATTGTTATGAAATTAAATCATGTCAAGTATCTGGCACACGGCAAATCATTCTTGGACTTGCTGCCCATCATTTTTTACAGTGAGTACCTTATCATGTACTGTCTAGTTTTAAAGACAATAGTATTCAAGATAGATCTTGTTTTCAGATAGTTTCTGTTATTTTCTTTAAAAAAAGATTTTATTTATTTGACAGAGAGAGAGCAAGAGAGCACAAGCAGGGGGAATGAACAGGCAGGGGGAGAAGCAGGCTCCATCCCAGGACCCCAGGATCACGGTCTGAGCCGAAGCCAGACACTTAACCAACTAAGCCACACAGGCGCCTCACTTGTTATTTTCTTATATGAGAGGTGAGGTGGCTTTGGTTGGCATGAACATATATCACTTCTACATTAGTAGAATAAGAGTGTTTTCAAAACAGGGCTTCATAAATGAAACAGAATTCTCCCTCCCATCCCTCCTCCTCCTCCCTCCCTTCCTTCCCTCCCTTTTCTTTCTTGTGATAATATGATACACCCATCTAGTAGCAAGAGAGCAAGCTCTGACATAAGCTGTATGTGAGGAGGAAACTATCAGCACCAAGCCAAGAAGGAACACAAAGCCTTCGGAATACAATCAAAATGTAAAGGTGGGGGCGCCTGGGTAGCGCAGTCCTTGGGCGTCTGCCTTCGGCTCAGGGCGTGATCCTGGCGTTCCCGGATGGAGCCCCACATCGGGCTCCTCTGCTATGAGCCTGCTTCTTCCTCTCCCACTCCCCCTGCTTGTGTTCCCTCTCTCGCTGGCTATCTCTGTCAAATAAATAAATAAAATCTTTAAAAAAAAATTGTAAAAGTGACACAGTTCTCTTCTTTTTTGAGACTTTAGTTTTTACCTTGACTATCAGCAATATTACACTCACGTTCACATGTAAGAATGACAGATACAAATGTATATTTATGCCAAAGTATAAATTGTAATTAGATATAAATAGTACTTTATATTTGTTGCTATTTTTTCATACCATTACTTCCTACTAATTCACAATAAATGTTGATATTTAAAAATAAAATGTGTTTTAATGACATCTGTCTACATTCAGCAAGTAAATATTTATATATCTGCATGTATCAAATTAATTTTTTTTTTTTGTATTCCCCTTCAATATCCACTGTATTCGTTACTCCCTAGCTCAGACAGGTGCGCGTCATGACTCCACACAGCAACAGCCGCCTGGAATCCTCTAGTAAACACCGTCTTTAGTCAGGGATCATGTGTTCAAACAAAAACCTTTTTGCTATATTTTCATAATGATGAGGGCGCAGAAGGCTAGCAGAGGACAGGCAGAAGCTGACACCCCACAAGCCCCCACCCCCATGGGATGTACGTGACATTCCTCAGGCCCTCCTGGCTGCCCTAAAGGAAAAACAAATAGTGAACTTCTAGAGATCACAACCCTGCAAGACAGGCATCTCCCTCAGTTTACAAAGTCTTAGCAATTGACAAGAACAAAGCATCTCTATCAATGGCCTACCTTCCAGAAGGAAACGTAGATACAATTAAATGTCTTTTTACTCTGCAGCCCATTGACAGATATTTGAAGCAGGCAAAGCATAATGTTCCTCCAGGAAGCTCCCAAATGTCTTACTGTTCACGCCTTACTAGAAGGGGAAACAACCTTAACTTGACAATGACACGGCCTCCAGTATCCTGTGAGTCTTCTTAACATACAAAAATCCTTTTGAAACCTCCCGTTTCCATACCTCCCCCAGTTCCCAAGTATATAATCAGCCACCCCTCACAAACCTGGGGCAGCTTTTTCTGTCCGTGGTTCCTGTCCCTGTGCTTTAATAAAACCACCTTATTGCACCAGAGATGTTTCAAGAATTCTTTCTTGGCCATCGGCTCTGGACCTCACCCCACCAAACTTCACCTATATTCCAAAACTCCATCAATAAGATTCCACATTTTTTCCAAATCTCACTTTTCCAGCTGCCTTCCGTCTATTCTTGTCTGTGAATATTCTGCTTCCAGCTGCTTGCTGACATACCTCTTTTGTTTCTTCTTCCACCTTTTTTCTCTACGCACACCTAGAATTGAATTCATCCTCCTCTTTAACAATGAAAACTCATGTCACCTTCATTGAAATATTGCAGAAAATAAAAATCAGACCAGTCAGAAACCAAGTGACACTCGAAGAAGTAGGAGAACTCGGATTTATTTTATGCTGGTGAACCCGGAGGAGCTCGCACTTGAAATTCTGGGCCCCGGGGAGCGGAGTTACGGAGCTTTTATAGAGCAGTGCAGGCGCTCAGGTTACAAGGGCTGTGCTGACTGCTGGTAGGTGGGTTTAAACTGGGGGGGGGGGGGTTGCTTGAGGTGGGAACAGTGGTGAGGGTAGCGGTTGGGGCAGTGCAGGGAGCTTGAGGCAGGAAGCCTGTTTACAGAAGCAGAAAGGGCTGGTTATCGCTTGCTCCCAGCGGGGCTTCTGGTTATCTCTCGTTTTTTTAGTAACTTCCCATCTTTGGGGGCCTGCCAGCCTGCTCTGTGTAATTTTCATCCTCAATTCTACCCAACTTGCTTCTCTTTTGTAATGACTTCCCTGATTAACCAAACCCGAAGGCTTTTCTTCTACCAATAAAATTCCGTAACATAGCCTTCCAAAAAACTGTTTGTCAGCTGGTCCCTGGGACTTGCAGATAGGTTGGCAGAATGAAGGCCATCTCAGAAAGTTCGCCTCCTAATTCGCAACCCTTGTGAATATGCTACCTCACGTGCTGGAGGGGACTTTGCAGGTGTGTTTCAGTTATCTCGAGGTGGGGAGATTTTACTAGGTGGGTCTAATGTAATCACAAGTCTCTCTGTAAAAGGGAAGCAGGAGAGTCTGAGTCAGAAAGAGAGATGTATATGATCCGGCAATTCCACTTCAGGTATTTTTATGAAGAAAATAAAAACACCAATTTGAAGAGATATATGCACACCTATTTACTGCAGGGTTATCTACAATAGCCAAGATATGGAAGCAACCCAAGTGTCCTTTGATAGAGGAATGGCTGAAAAAGATGTGATACATATATATACACATACACATACATACATATATACTGGAACATCGTTTAACCTTAAAAAGGAATGAAATCTTGCTTTTTGTGACAACATGGATGGATCCAGAAAGTATCACTCTAAGCCTCACGGAGAAAGACAAACCCTGTTAAATTTCACATATACATGGAATCTAAAGAAAGAAAACAAATGAACACACAAAACAAAACAGAAACAGACTCATAGGCACAGGAAACTGTTGGAGACTAGAGGAGGGAGAGGCTGAGGGGCTGGCAGAATCAGGGAAGCATATGAAGAGGTCAAATGTTCAGTTATGGGATAGATATGTCACGGGGTGTAATGTACAACACAGGGCATAGGCAATGATATTGTCATAACTTTGTACGGTGCCAGATGGTAACTAGATATCACAGGGACCATTTTGTAACGTATAAAAATATTACATCTAACAGGATATTATATGCCACTTATCCTTCAATTAAAAAAAAAGAAAAAAGAAGAAAGAGATGAGAAGGCGAGAAGCTGAAAAAGGCAAGGGGATGTAGTCTCCCCTGGAGCCTTCCTTTCTGAAGGAATGCGGCCCTTCCAACACCTAGATTTTCGCACAGTAAGACCCATTTAGGACTTCGGTCGTCCAGACAATAAGATATAAATCTGTGTGGCAATTTGTTGCAACAGCAATAGGAAAATAATACCTGGGGTAAGCACATATAATAATGCGATGGGTGCTTCACTGTAAAGACGCACATGGAATAAAAGGGACAGGTGTGTCAGCCACCCAACTTTAGTTCATGTGGTGGGATCCAGGAGCATGACCAGCCCCCGCAGCTTGAACTTACGCTGCCTCATGGGCTCCTGAATGTACTTCAAGCCTCTCCACGATAGTGGGAAAATGTTTTGTTTTATCATTAAAATTGAGTCAGTTCTTTTTGTCTTGACTTAGACCCTTCCTGAGCTACTATTAACTCTTCACCTTTTAGTCTGCAGACCTATCCTGCAATTCATGGCTTTTGCTTGATCTTAGCTTCTGTTGACGCATCACTTGCCTCACCTCCTTGTGCTTTTGACCTACATGTCTATCCACCGGCATTTCTGATAATCTTTCAGTTCTGCTTCCAAATGCCTGTCCTTGTCTCCACATCTCCAGGTCAATATACGGAGGAAGAGAATAGAATTGGCCCAGAGTGTACTTGGCGCTTCTATTTGGATTCAGCTTTCATATCAAGTCTCTTTATGAGTCGTAGCTAGTCAACAGTTGCTGGCTTGGCTTTCTTTGGCACATACGTGACTTTCGGTTCACTATATGAACATTTGTGCTTTTTTTTTTAGAACCTGATTGCACTTTGATGCCTAGGACCAAATATTATGCTGTATTCAACCCACCATCACATATCTTGGAGCCCAGATACTGAAGTTTTCATTATTTTGTCGATAGAGTAAGATTGAAAATATTGCCATCAATCCTATTAATGAATGAAAAAATGACAAAATATATTCCTGCCAAATCTGCCACTTCTTCAATGTAAGGTAGATGATGAGGACCACCAACTTCATTCTTGAATATTGTCATCAGTTTCCAGGTATATATGTAACATATATAATAAACACAGATGTGCGTGTGTATTAAATACACACATATATTTATAGATAAATAATTGAAAATATACATTTATATGTATATATAAATGAAAACAGTTTCTATGGTTTATTTATAATGTTTCAAATGAACAAATATGTATTTCTCACTGACTTCCCAGTTAAAATAATCAGTTAGTTTTTCATTAAGAATTTTAACTTAAGGAGAGCTTAGGTGACTCAGTTGGTTAAACATCTGCCTTCAGCTTGGATCATGATCCTGGGGTCTTGGGGTTGAGCCCTGCATTGGGCTCCCTGCTCAGTAGGGAGACTACTTCTCCCTCTCCCTCTGCCTCCGCACCCCCACTCATGCTCTCTTTCTCTCTCTCTCTCTCTCTCTCAAATAAAATCTTAAAAAAATTTAAGAAAAGAACTTTAACTTAAAAGTATCCATGTTATTAGAAGATACGAATTTTATGCACTTTCCTATAGTATACAAGAAATCTATCCCTATTTATGCATTGTTCTATGGTCGTATTTCTTTTAAATTAATGATAACATGTGTAACATCATTGAAAGGCATATAACATGATAATGTTGATGCAAATATGGACACTGATTATTTTTGCTCTATATTATACTCTACTCATATTCTGTAAGGTCCCATTATATGATGCCTTCCATGTCACTAGAAAATAAATGATCATAGCTTCCTAAACAGTGAATATAGCTAGTTTAGTTTATATGCTTAAATATGTCTAATTTAAAAAGGAGAAATAGACTCTGGGATAAATTAAGAATTGTACTTTTGCCATGGTAAATTTTGTGAAACACATTGGAGAAAAAAAATCTGCTTTACAATAGACATATTTTACATTCATATATAATGAAGCTTAGATTTTGTCTAGCAAATTACATTTTTTTTTTTGCCAGAAAAGGAACATGAATTCACATGAAGCACCCATTAGGAATGTCTTATTATGGAGAGTTTTAAATGATAATGTGTTTCTATTATTATTTATCAGGAATGTACCTTTCCTCTTGTACAGCTCAAATACTAGTACAGAAAAGCATATTTTATAATATTATGCACACAGTTAAATTCTTTCTTGGCAGGAAATTCTTCCTGAAAGGGGTTTAAGAACCTTGTTATGCATATTTCCCTTTTGTGCTATCATTTTATAAATAATTGATTAATTAGAATATAGAGCATATGAGATGTCTCATTTTTTTAAATGCATAGAGACTGGAGATAGTTCTCCAGCTTTAAAATGAACCAGATGAGGCAATAAGCCCCATAATGCTTCTTTCAAGTAAGTGGTAAGTAGTGCAGGGAGTGAAATTGATAGTGTTCTCACTACTGCACACAGAACATTATTTTTTTAAGCATGATTGGTCCCTATCATGAAGTGCCTTCTATCCATTCTTTAAGTAGAAAGAATAAAAATACTTTAAAAAAATCTAAAGAGCAACAAACAGTCTGAAAATAACATACAGAGAGTCAGTCTGGAGTTAGTTGTTTTTTTCAAGTTCCTTTTTTACTTCCTGTCAGATACCTGATACAAGGATAAGAAATGGAAAGGGAAATGGGCGCCTGGGGGGCTCAGTCCTTAAGCATCTGCCTTTGGCTCAGGGTGTGATCCCAGGGTCCTAGGATCGAGCCCCACATTGGGCTCCTCCACTGGGAGCCTGCTTCTTCCTCTCCCAGGGCTTGTGTTCCCTCTCTCACTGGCTCTCTCTCTCTCTCTGTCAAATAAATAAATAAAATCTTAAAAAAAAAAAAAAAAGGAAACAGAAAGTGAAAAATTGCAAATGAGTCGTAAAGGAAGGCCATACATTTGTTGCAATACCCTCTTGATTACACCCTTCAGCTTCAGTGCTTGTGGAGGTTAACTTGTGTTACTTTCTCTCATTCTATAACATACAGGAGCCACGCACCATGTAAAGTCAGTGTGCCCATGGCTTATAGTGCAGCCTTCCCTAAGGGATGCTGTTTTTGTAACTTTTCAGTCACTTAACATCTCAAAAGTGAGTCTCAATGATATTTGCCTACCTGACGGTTACCAGAGGGTAGGGGCTGAGGGGATGGGCAAAATGGGAGAAGGGGAGTGGGAGGTACAGGCTTCCAGGTATGGAATGAATAAGTCACGGGGTAAAAGCTGGAGCCTAGGAAATAGTGTCAATGGTATTGGAATGGTGCTGTTTGGTGGACAGATGGTAGCCACACTTGTGGTGAGCACAGCATAACCTTTGGAGTTGTCGAAGCACAGTGTTGTACCCCTGAAACTAATGTAACATTGTGTGTCGACTATACTTCAATTTAAAAAAAGTATTGTTTGAAGTGACTGGGTGGCTCAGTCTGTTAAGCGGCTGCCTTCGGCTCAGGTCGTGATCTCAGGGTCCTGGGATGGAGCCCCACATTGGGCTCTGTGCTCAGCAGTGAGTCAGCTTCTCCAGTCACTGTCCCTCTGTGCTTTCCTCTCTCTCAAATAAATAAATAAAATCTTGAAAAAAAAAAAAGTATTGTTTGTCTACTCATTCTAGATTTACTACAAGATTAGTACAAAAGCAATAGCTTCTTGGACTCAGTGCCTTATAAAAGAAAATGCACTGTTTAAAGTCAAATGGTATTGCATGAACTTATGGCAACAACTAGAAATAGAACAGGGAAAGTAAGTCTCTGTGAGTGGCATGTTTTATTTCTCTTGACTAGTCAATTTTATAATCATCAGTAATAATGTTAATAGCTGCTGATATTTAATTAGAACTTAGGAATCATGATAGTAAACATTCCCATGTATGTTGTCAAAAACTTCTTTAAATAATTTTGTAAAATAGATCTGAGAAACTAAAGCTTGGAAAGCTCTGTGTACATTTATGGCCTCTCAACATGACTGTAGTAGCTGTGTGAACAAAGAGAGGGGACCGCAAAAGTAGAGATAAGGTCGGAGAAGTGGCTGCTGCACTGAAAGCAGACTGAAGCAGAACAAGTGTGAGACGGAGAGATCACTGAGAAGCTCTTGCAATAACCCACGTGGAAGATGATGATAGCTGGGACACATGGAAAAAGCGGGCAGAAACAGGAAATATTTAGAAGGTGTCTCCCCCAAGAATTACTTATAGCTTATATGGATTGTGAGAGAAGAGCCAAGAATAACACTATTTTTGCCCCCAAATAATTGGAAGGATAAAATTGCTTTTGCGAAAAGCACAAAACGCATCTTCCAGTGGTGTCTCCCTTGTTAGGCTCCAGTCACACTGACCTGCTTTCCTCTTATCCAACAGATATATCTCTGTCTCACTTCGGGGCTTTTGAACTTGCTGTTCAGTTGCCTGAAATGCTTCCCCTTTTCCTTTAGCTGGCTTTTGCGTGCCCCTCAGCATTGAACATTAACTCCCCAGAGCTATGTTCCCTGATGGCCCAATCTAAAGTAGAACGTTCTGTTATCTGTTAACTCACCTACTTGCCTTATAGTACGGGCATACATCACTGCAGTGTATTTGGCTATATTAAACTTCACAGATTCTGCGTTTTTGTTTTTGTTTTTTTAACAAATTGAAGATTCGTGGCAGCCCTGCATTCAGCAAGTCTATTGGCACCATTTTTCCAAAAGAATTTGCCCATTTCATGTCTCTGTTTCACATTTTGGTAATTCTCCCAATATGTCAAACTTTCTTCTTACTATTATATTTGTTGTGGAGATCTGTGATCAGCGATCTTGGATGTTACTATTGGAATTGCTTGGGGGCACCACAAAACAGGCTGATACCAGATGGCAAACTTAATCAAGGACTGTTAGATGTGTTCTATTTCCCATCTCTCTCCCTCTGCTCAGACAACCCTATTCCCTGACACATAACACGAGTGAAATTAGGCCAGTTAAGAACCCTACAATGGTCTCTAAGTATTCAAGTGAAAGGAAGAGTCGCACTGTCTCCCACTTTAAATCAAAAGCTAGAAATGACTAAGCTTAGCAAGGAAGGCATGTTGAAAGCTGAAACAGGCTGAAAGCTAGGCCCTTGCACCAAACAGTTAGTCAAGCTGTGAGTGCAAAGGAAAAGTTCTTGAAGGAAATTAAAAATGCTCTTTCAGTGAACACACAAATGATAAAGTGAAGCAGCCTTATTGCTGATACGAAGAAAGTCTGAGTGGTCTGGATAGAAGATCCAACCAGCTACAACATTCCCTTAAGCCAAAGCCTAATCCAGAGCAAGGCCCCAGCTCTTTTCAATCTGTGAAGGCTGAGACAGGTGAGGAAGCTGCAGAAGAAAAGGTGGAAGCTGGCAAAGATGGGTTGATGAAGTTGGAGGAAAGAAGCTGTCTCCATAACAGAAAAATGCAAGGTGAAGCAGCAGGTGCTGGTGTAGAAGCTGCAGCAACTTACCCAGAAGCTCTGGCTCCGGTCGCTCATGAGAGTGGCTACACTAACTGACAGATTTTCAATGCAGACAAAACAGCCTCATATTGGAAGACAGTGCCATCTAGGACTTTCATCTAGGAAGTCAATGCCTGGCTTCAGAGATTTAAAGGACAGGCTGACCCCCTTGTTGGAGGCCAGTGGGGTTGGTGACTTCAAGTTGAAGCTGATGCTCATTGACCATTTTGAAAATCCTAGGGTCCTTAAGAATGATGCTAAATCTACTCTGCTTGCGCTCTTTGAATGGAACAGCAAAGCCTGGTCGAGAGCACATCTGTTTACAACATGGTTTCCTGAATACCTTAAGCTCACTCTTGAGAACTACTGCTCAAAATAAAGATTTCTTTCAAAATATGATGGCTTATTAACAATGCACCTGGCCACCGAAGCTCTGTTGGAGATGTATAATAAGATTAATGTAGTTTTCATGCCTGCTAACATGATATCCATCCTGTCGCCTGTGGACCAAGGAATAACTTTGATTTTTCAAGTCTTATTAAGAAATACGTTTTGTAGGGCTATGGCTGCCATAGATAGTGATTGCGCTGATGGATCTGTGCAAAGTAAATTGAAAACCTTCTGGAAAGGATTCACAATTCTCGACGTCATTAAGAACATTCATGATTCATGGGAAGAGGTCAAAATATCAACATGAACAGAAGTTTGGAAGAAGTTGATTCCAAACTTCATGGGAGACTTGAGGAGTTCAAGACTTTGGGGGAGGGAGCGATCGCACTTCTGGCGAAGACAGCAAGAGAGCTCGGATTGGAAGTGACCCGTCGATATGACGGAATTGTCACAATCTCATGAAAAACTTTAATGGATGAAGAGTTAGTTCTTATGGGTGAACATAGAATGTGGTTTCTTGAGATGGATGTACTCTTGGTAAAGATGCTGTGAAGATTGTTAAAATGACAGCAGACTATTAAGAATATTAAATAAACTTAGTTGCTAAAGCAGTGGCAGGGTTTGACAGGATTGATTCCAATTTTGAAAGCAGTTCTACTGTGGGTAAATGTTATCAAACAGCATCCTGTGCAACAGAGAAATCGTTCATGAAAAGAAGAGTTAACGGATGTGGAAAACTTCATTGTTCTTTTAACAAATGGCCACAGCCACCCCAGCCTTTAGCAGCCACCTGATCACTCAGCCGTTAACATCAAGGCAAGATCCTCTACCAGCAAAAAGATTACGACTCACTAAAAATTCAGATGATGGCTAGCACTTTAAAACAATAAAACATTTTAAAATTAAGGTATGTATATTGTTTTTTTAACATAATGCTACTGCACCCTTAACAGACTACAGTATACTGTAAACAACACTTTTATATGCACTGGGAAACTAGAAAAATTCATTAGACTTGCTTTATTACAATATTTGCTTTATAACAGTGGTCTGGAACTGAGCCGCAATATCTCCAAGATATGCCCGTGGATACAGACACACGTATGTACCTACCTACATACATATGCGAATATATTTGAATACGTGAACATATATACATTTATTATATTTATATGTATATGAGTATTTTATAAACACACTTGTTTATCATATGTTTATTTGATTTTTTGTGTATTCATTCAATTTAATGACCGCAAGGATAGGATTTACTTCTGTATTCTTAAAATTTAGTGCAGCCTTTTGATCATAGAATATGTGGATTAATTAATTAATTTGTTTTAGTGATATCTTGTTCTTCCTTCAGTAACCACCTTCCACTTCATTCTTTATTAAACATTCTTTATTAAAGCTTAATCTGCTCGATCAGACCTTAGTGACACCCCCTTTCCAGATGACTCAGCAGAACTCTGCTTTGATTTTGTATATTTATAGTCTGCCATTTTACTACAGGAGGTAATTTTTTTCAATATCTAAATTTAGCAAAACACCCATGCCAGTCATTAGCTGATTCTATCACCTAAATTTTAAGTCAGGCTTTTTTGATGTGACTAAAAGCTTGAACACATTTTCTTCACTCTAGCAAACTGGTGTATATTGGCGGACACTGGAATGCGTAACTACAGCCACAATGCACATACTTTAAAATAGTTGGAAGAACGACTGAAATCTTTATTGGTAAAACTGTCTGACTCACCACTAGAGTCACAGTAATTTCTCTCTAAAGTAATCCTGCTGGTTAATGCGAGATTAACAGAATCAGGAGGTTCCGTTTACTTGATTCTTGGGTTCTGCCTCTGAATAAGGAGAAGATTACATCCAATTTCTTTTTATTAGTAACTATTTAATTCTTAATTCTTTGAAAATTGAGGATCATTTCAGATAATGACAATATTCAGTGCATGAGAGCATTATTTTCTTTACCTCCCACACTTTTTCCTACGCTAGCCAACCATTGGGAAATCACTGAATTAGTGTTAAAATTTTGAGGTCCTTTGTGAGCCCAAAATAGGTTATGTGGGAAAGATAAGGGAGGGTAAGAAAGACTCTTAGTCTGACTTTTAAAACTATATTGATTATTATATTTAGATACTAACATTAAGGACGATTTATTTCAGTAAAAAGCAGAAAGTATAAAAGTGTTGAATAAATTAAATAGGTCATGGGAGCAAGGAGAGGGATGAATTATAATTAAGGTATATGGGAAACTTCTTTTTTAGCAGTGATAATTTTATTTCAAATTTCCATCGTATGCTCACCTTTTCCCGTATTCAGAGAGAACATATGTGATAACTAATACAGAAAATTACTGGTACAAATGAGGTGAGCTCCTGCCTAAGGACCAGCACTAGAAAATTCTCTCACTCCATTTTCTCTTAATGAAAGAAAATAATTCCTGCTCCTTTTTTCTCTGGAAATATCATATGTTAAAACAGATTCCTTCTTTATTGTTCCAGCTCTCATTGAACACATTTGTTCAATTATATCAAACCGCATTCCCATCTCTGTAGGTAAAGGTTGATCAAATTTCTTTGTAACTTATATAAGAGTCTTAGGGTCACTTCCTTGAACAGCTGTTTAAGATCACATCCTGTATTGTTTAGTAGACTGGCTAAAGGCAAAAGTGGTCTGTAGTTTGGAATTAAAAACCAGTTTGTTTTATTGTATTCTCCTTGACAGCTCTCTTTTAGTAAAAGAAAGAAAATTTTATTTAGCTGAAAGGTCTAGCTGTTGAGGTTTAATAATCAAAATATTAATGCTAACAGAAATATAAGATATACTTTGATTCACAATTTTCAATTAATATAGGAAGATATTAATTATGTTTGTGTTATCAATTATTTCCATAGAACAGAAATATAATTCGAGATCACTAATACATAAAATGTTCATCTAATTTGGGTTTGACAGGTGCAGTAATAGTAGAGCTAAATTAATACTATTTAAGAGTATGTATTTAACTTAGGATTTTACTGAATCCATCTTTGGGTTCCCATATCCTTTGTCTCCGACCTAGGTTTAGAGATGTGAATCTTGCCCTGATTTTCTGACTTTGGTTTGGCAACCTGATTCCAGACACAAAGAAACATGGTCAGGTGAGACATGGGAAAATTTACCACTTCAGCTTCTTCTCCCTTCCCGTCCCACATAACCCTGAACATCAGCCCTAATGCTCTGTCATAAAATCTCTACTATAAGAACCTTCATAACAATAAAAACCCATTCAGACTCTGTTTGAAAATGTTCAAGCAGGAGCCAGCTGACTTCATATTAAATGCATGACCCACAATCTTCTGTTGGAAACACGCTTTGGAACCAACGCACTATGTTTCAGCAGCATCTGAGCTCTGGTCCAGCGGGGCACACAGACGGTGTCTGGACTCCACCTCGCACTCCCTGTGCTCCTCACTGGGTGACCTGAGGCTGAATCCTGATCGCTACAGCTCTGAGAGGCTCAGGAAGGTCTGTGAGTGCTGCAGGGAACACGCTTACAGTTTCCTCTCCCTTCAGTGCCTGCCATAGAGCAGGTGGTGAATAAGAATATTAAGTAATTCTCACAATGTATCAGAGAGAAAATGTGAAAAATCTTAATGCAGTCATATCCACATGAGAAAATGCTTTCTAAATGTTTGTGTTGTGGAGACGAGTGTTTAGGACAACTATAAATAGCCGCGTTCTGTGATAACGGCTTGTAGAAACCGCAGGTCCTAGCTCTCCCATGGTTTCAGCACGAAAATGGAACACTTGTTTTCATAACCTCTCTGCTCAGGTCATTCATGTGAAGAACAAATGCAGGCAAGTACAATTTTTTACTCGGAATCTACCACTGTCAAGTCCCTATGCTACAAACGTGGAAACAATGATAACACTGTGACTCTACCTTCAAAGAGCTTCTAGTTCAGTAGGATTGATAAAGATGCTCACTGGCGGCTGCGACACAGACAAGATTTCAAGAGGCAATGCGCTGTGTAAAGACACAAAGGAAGTGATGATGTCTGACACGGTCTTGTGACAATACCTGGATCCCTGTGGAAATGTGGAGCTATGATTACAGAGACATGTATAAGGGGCAGCCATTGTAATAAGGTTGTTTTTTTTTTAATTCAAAAATGCAGTTTGGTGACAAAAAAGTAGTAGTTCTTTTTTCTTTTATATCACTCTTCTCTATAGATCTCAAAAGAGGGAAGGAGTTAACATATCACTGATATATTCATGAACATACAAAACTCAAGCTCCTAAGTAATGACAGCCTTGACAATTAACGGCTTTTTAACATATGGATCATTACTGATTTCATCTTCATTGATAGGACACGTTTCTCTACACGCTGTAGCAACATTCGGCATTGTGGTTTTACTCAGAATAAATAGCTCAAATATCTGACAATATAATTTGGGGATATCTGTCAGTCCAAACTAGAACTGATCACTCCTTTTTCAGCATCAAAATAGTTCGAACTTGTAGTGATGGAGTGCAAAATGATCTCTGAATTAATTGAACTTTTTCTATAAATTATATGTTCATATCAAACAGAATATGCCATGTCAGCTTGGACAACAATTTTATAAACCTCTTTTTCATATAAATATTTTAATTTACACAGTAAAATTTATTAACTATAATTTTGTGTTGAAACAACACACTTTCCCCATCACTGAATAGCAAATAATTTTCGATCCTCCTTTAATGAAACAAGATAAAATGGACCCTCTCTTGGCTAGTTTCTGAATGTCTTGCAGTTCAGTTACTCCATAGATGATGTTTGATTTCCTTTTCTGAATATTGCCAGTAACACATTCCGTGATTTTTTTTTTTTTTTACCAAGATTCAAAATAGCACAGCATTGAAATGAGCAGTAGTAGTGGTTGACAAAAATGACATCAAGGAATCTCAGCTAAACTAGGGCTTGTATCAGAATGATCTAGGGAGAGCATTTAAATTAACTAGGCCCCCCACCAACAGTGTTCTTTTTTACACACACCCTATTCCATCTCCCTGCTTCAGTCAGCCACTCTTACTAACAGCACATTTATTACTTAGGTGTGTGGGGGGACAAGCAAATATTTGAGAACCCTTGGATTATAATACATTAAAAACAATTCCATACTTAGTAAAAACAAGTCACTTCTTCTAATGCCATCATAGTTAGGCAATTTTCATAGACACTGAAAGTAGACACAAATTGTTTCTACCCCATTCCAAAAACCGATGTAATAGATAAAATGGTTCTTACTATTCATGTTTATTCTTTGCAGGAATGTTGCTACTATGAGAGCATATATACTGAAATTGTGTTTTACGAATGACTCTGAACCTGGCCAATTTCCATTGTTAGCTTTGGACGTATGCACAGAAGAGTTTGTGTGAGGCCAAAGAACCTTCTTTTTTTTTTTATAATTTTCATTTTGTTATGTTAGTCACCATACAGTACATCCCCAGTTTTTGATGCAATGTTCCATGATTCATTATTTGCGAAGAGCCTTCATTTTTCATTAACACTGGCCCAAATGGTTCGTGCCTCATACATGGAGACACATTGCCGTGAGAGTTGAGTTCAAGGTCTTTGGAGCCATACTGTTTAGTTTTGATTACTGGATCTACGACTTAAGCCACCTCAGGCATTAATTTAATACAGCTAAGTCTCAGTTTATTTAACCACAAACCAGGAATAATAATGGTGCTTATTTCTAGGTAAGGATGCAATGAAGTGATTCACGCAAAGCATTTAACTCTGAGTCTGGCACTAGAAGGGAGACAGTAAGTTCTGCTATCATCACCGTCATCACCTAACAGTCATAGCATAACTTTATATTAAAGATACTGAGGAGTAGCTTCCCTTGGTGCTTACGATTTCTTTTCATAGTATACATTTTAAAATTTGTTTGTTTGAGTTGTTTAAGTTTTGTTTTGTTTCTTGGTTGATCATTTTCTTAACATACAAAATCTTTAGAGCTATTTTATGAAAGCAATTTGCATTTTTGTAAATATTGCAGATTGCTAAGCCATGTTAGGGGAGCAAAAAATAAAATATCAAAATATGTCTAGCTGAAAAAATTCAGCTGAAATGTCTAGAAAGAGTAATTTGTTAATCTTCAAGAGTGAATTTATATTTCCTTCCTTTTGATGAAAGCACACATTATGCTAAGTGAAATAACTCAGACAGAGAAAGACAAATACTGTATGATATCACTTATATGTGGAATCTAAAAAGACAAACTCACAGAAACAGAGAACAGAATGGCTGCCAGGGACTGAAGGTTGGGAGAAATGAGGAAATGTTAGTCAGAGGGTACAAACTTCCAGTTATAAGATGAGTAAGTTCTAGGGATATCAGGTGCTGGTTGTAGTCAACAACACTATATCATATACATGAAAGTTGCTAAGAGATACATCTTAAATGTTCTGACCACACACACACACACACACACACACTCACAAATGTGTTAACTAATTCTGGTAAACATTTTACAAGATATACTGGTATCAAATCATCACCTTGTGTACCTTTGACTTATATAATGTTATATGTCAATTATATCTCAGTAAAGCTGGGAGAGGGGAAAAAAATATCTCAAGAGAGTAGAAGTTCTTCTACAGAGAGGACCCACCCACACAGAGAGCTCTACTCACTTGCTGTGCCACACATGGGAGACAACTGATAAAATGGAGAGACACCCTGTCACATAGCTAAACTGCATCTGTCCTGCAGCTGGGTCTACCAACAACGCTAAAGACCCCAGGAGAAGACTTGTGCCTTCAGACCAACAGATAGATAAAGTCTATTTGTGCTTAAGATTAATGTTTCAACAAGAGATACCGGTTGAGAAACACCGAAGTAAGTGTCATATTGTTTCAGGGGGCTTATTATTTCATTAAATGTTCTATGTTTTTCACCCATTTTCTCCATTCAGGGCATTCATGTGCACAACACAGTCTCATAAGTGACACTCTAAGGACAGAGCTAAGACATATACCTCCCCCAATGTGATTTGTGAGGAAGGATGCTTTTTGAACTATACTTAACCCTGGCTCTTCTCATATTTTCTAAATAAGGTTTTCCCACTTTCGTATATACCCTGTCCCCTTAAAAAAACAGATAATGCAAAAAAAAAAAGTATAAGGTAAAGATTACCTCAAAGTTCCTGAGGTAATGGAAACGTTATGTATCTCATTTGGGGTGTTGGCTTTATGGGTGTATGCGTTGGTAAAAACTCACTGAATTACACAAATAAGATCTTTGCATAAATTCCCCATATATAAATGTTCATCAATTAAAAAGAGAGTTATCTATGTTGATGTCTTTTGTTTGCATTTGAATATAGAGTTTCACACGGTCATTTTTTTGTGTCGTAAGTTATATGCCTACTTCTAGCTCAATCAGAAAAGATGAAACATTGAAGTCTAAACTCTGTGGCAATATTCTCACCTAGTAGCAGCATACTACCAATGCAAAAATGAGATTTACAAGAAAAATTGCAACACATAGCCACAAACAATAGAAAATCATGGCTTCTCAAGGATATCCTCTTTTAGTTACCACGGTTCCGAATATTCTGTATCTCGAGACCAGTGTAAGCTTTTAATCTATGAAGAGTATCCTGGATTTGAAGGGACCTAATAAACATCTCTGACCACAGCCAACATCCTGAACATTGAGAAAAAGACCAAAAAAAGGCCAATATATCAGCTTTCCAAGGCCACCTTGGTGGTTACAGTTTAAACTAGAGTCAAAAGGACCGACCTCTGTTCAGGCTGGGAAAGGGTGGTCTGTGGCACAAACACCCTCAGTCTGTTGTCTGTCTTCCACACACTGCTTTGAAATGGTGGTGGCAGAGGAGGTGAAATTCCCAGTGCCTATATCTTTTGATGGAGAAGTCAAATGGAAAAATTCATAATCCTACATTTCACCCAGCAACCAGACAGTTGTCTTTACCTATATGAGCAAAAGTAAGTGGGGAAGAAGAAAGACATGTTCAGGGAACGTTGAAATCGGGAGTACAACAGAGGGTCCTTCCCTATTTCAGAAAGAGGTAAAATACATAACAGAAAATATGTGGCATCAGGATATGAACTGTAGGCATCGGGGGCGGCGGTCTTGGACCTCATGTAGCACAGATCACCATCACTGGGTTTTGGTGATGTACAAATTCATCAAAAAAGTTCTTTGCAGATTTAGACAGATTAAAAAAAAAGTTATTACAATACCAAATATCAACATGAGAAATTAATAAAAGTATAAAGCAATTCATCTAGTAATGCTTGGTTAAAAAGGTCTTTGTCAATCTCTGTATATTGTTCTCCAAACCATTTTCAAGGGCACACAAGGCTATCTGCTGCTGGGCAAGGACAAGGTCGGAAGACTTGTGTATATCTGATAGGATTATTATTACTTGGAGGTAGAAAGGAGTAGAAAAATCACAGAAATCAGTGATGGGGGAGGACACAGAAGCCTGCTTGTAGGTATACCATGACTGACGAAATCTCCAGGCTTCTTGTTGCTTGTCGAAACTTTCCAATGGCTTTTCATTTCGCTCAGCGTAAAAGCCCAAACACTGCTAATGGTCTACAAGATCCTGTGTGATAGCCTCCCTTTACCTTTCTACCCTAATCTAACACGACTGGCCCTGTTGCTCACTTCACTCCAGACACACATGCCTCCCTGCTATTCCTCAGACACAGCAGGTATGACCCCACCTCACAGTGTATCTGTTTAGCTCCTACCTTCACTTCCTTCAAGAGTTTTTTTAAATGTCACCTTCTCAGTGAAGCCTAATACTTTACTCAATACTTCTGGACCCCCTTGCCCTATTACTTGTTTCCCATGGAATGCAGCACCTATCACTGTATAATATACATGTTTATTTTGTGAGAGTTTGATGCCCCTGACTGGAATAGAAACTCCAGGAGAGAATGTCTTTTTGTCTCTTTTATTCACGGCTCTATCTGATGAATGAATGAGTAGTCACACGTAGGATGACAAAAGCAAAGGGCATTCAGGCTTCCCCGGAGCTGGAGGATACAAGTCTTCTGTCTGCCCTACTCTACTGGACCCCTGACACATGCAGATGGCTAATCAGGGAGCTAGGAATCATCCAGAAGCAGAACTTGTTAGATATTTTCCCAGGATAACACTACAAAGGCCCTAGTGCTCAGCTGTGTCTCTGAACCTGCCCGTTTGGTGCCTGACTTCACGCTTGAGGCCAGCACCTCAGCTTTGGTCCCTTCACGTCGATGACTGGTTTGGGCTTTAGTCGAACTTCTTGCCCTTTCGTCTAGATCTTTGTACCACATCCACGCTCACCTCCATCCAGGGTCACCTCTAATCCTGCACGAAGGGGGAGAACTAGAGAGCAGCCTGCTTCATTTTTACATTTTTAAAATATGCAGCCTTGGGCTGGTCATTTGCCACCTACAATTTTGTACTTATGGCCATGTCTGCAATTTTTAAAATCTCAGATATAGCATGCAGAACATAAGGAGGAGAGGCTTTTTTTTTTTTCATTTTGATCATATTATTTTTTCTGTTCTTCCACTTTCCTCTGCTCTCTTGAGTTATTTTATTTTCTGCTTGCCTTGAGGTCTCTCTTCCCAGACAGAATCCTAGGGGCCTTCTTTGCATGGCTTGCCTCTCTGTATGTTAAATCCCGGAGGCAGGTGCAGAGCTCAGGCTTCTGAAACACGTCATCCACCGACAAGGTGCAGCGGTGAATACTGGGCAGAGGCCAGGGATGAAGCAGGGGTGGGGCTGGAGCCAGGGAGAAACTGGCTTATGACGCTGAAATGTGGAATAGAAGTCACAGAGCCAAGAAAAAGAGCCAGATATAAACTTTCCACCATACTAAGGTTTTCATTCCGGGAACAAGAAAGATTTATTTTTAAGTCCTAGCGTCATCATTTGCTAGTGGTGTAAGACTTGAGAGAAGATTCTGCTTCAGCTGTTTTCATCTGGGGCTGAAAAAACCTATCTCGACTGAATCCAGCTGACAAACCCTACAGTCCCTCTGCTCCCACGCTATGATCCCGGCCAACCGCGGCGCATGATTTTGTGGGAAACTCTCCTGAGTGCGGCCAGGACGGGTGACTTGCTTCTAATCAATAGAAGCTGGCAAAGGTGCATGATGGACGTACTCCTGTGGTTACGTTACGGGACATAAACGCCATGTAGCGCACTTGCTCTAGACGCTCCCTGTTGGCTCGAGCACGTTAAATGGCATTCTGGGAACGCCAGCGTGACTAGGAGCTGTGGCAACCTCTGAGAACCACAGCTGCCTCTGGCAGGATGACCTCCCACCTGTAGCCAACTAGACTGAGGGGCACTCAATCCTACAGCTGCAAAGAAATGAAATCTGCCAAAAACCTACGTGTGTTTGAAAAAGACTCTTTCCCAATCAAGCCTCCAGATGAGACTACATCTCCAGCAGCCTTACGACACCGTGATTTTTGGTTATTATATCATTATAAGCAAATAGTTTATAACTTTTAAGCGAATAAGGTAGTTAAACCAGACCCAGACTCCCAACCCATAGAAACTTTTCAGATGACAGTTTGTATTGTTGTAAGCCTGTACATTTGCGGTAATTTGCTCCACAGCCGTAGTTAGTACACTGCATTTGCAAACCCTGGTGGTTTCCCCATGGTAAAACACTAGGGGATGTCGTCATGACAACAGTCCTTTGTGATTTTTACCAAAGGAAGCCATTTTCCCTACTTTCCCAGCCACGTTTTGCCATACTAGGATTGGGCAACTCCTAGTTCCTAAGCTAAAAGATATGACTTTGGTAATCCTTCTTGAAAACTATGCCAATTAGAATTTCTTCCTACAGCTAACACTAAATAGAGCCCTAAATGTCTCACAGATTTTTGGGAAGAGGATCACGTTTGAAGGCATAAGTGAATATGTTTATTACAAGATACAATTCTGTCCACATGTAAGGTATTAATATTTTATTCTCATAATTTTCAAAATAAGAGGTACCTAAATGTCAAATACAGCCTTCACAATTTATGCAAATTTACATTGTGTTGCTTGTGTTGCTATTTCTATGTTAGATATATTTTTAAAAAATCTTTGGTAATGAATCCACATGCTAGTGAGAGATATATAAATCAGAATCGTTTTAATGGAAAGAAACAAAGATAGCATGGGACCCCTGAATTTAGTGACGTATAAATATTTGTTACTGGCAAAATGAGTGTTTAAAAAGTGCTGAGGGTATAGAAAATAAATTTGTGATTTTATTATGGTTAACCTTGGTAGAAATCTAAAATCAAGTCTTCTTAATAGCAGTCACATAGTATATCTCATTTATTTAGTGTTTTTAAAATAATAATTGTTCAGTACTGCCAATTATAGCAGGTGACAGGTGCCACTGAGAAAAAGGTGGATGAGACACAATACATTTCATCAAATATTTTACACTTAGAATAATAAACATTATATATCTCAAACATGTTTCTTTCAGCCCTTAATATAGTTGTTGAAATCAAACACCACATGCTTCAACTATTATTGAGAGACACTGGAAGGAAACTTTGATATTGTATTTTAAAATGTAACATTGGATAAACATTACTTTTTTAATAAAGAAGGAAGAGACATTACCAAATATAGCTGTCACAGTAAAATCTACACTTACTCTCATCAGAAGGTTGAATTCTATTTCAGTTAATAAATTACCCAAGACCAGTCCTAAATGATTGAAAAGTTTCCTTTCATAGTTCCAGACATTTTTGACTTAGTACTTTGATAATATAAATACTTTTTGTAAGGAACTAAGTGTGTTAAAATATCTGTTGAGGAGGGGCACCTGGGTGGCTCAGTTAAGCATCTACCTTTGGCTCAGGTCACGATCCCAGAGTCCTGGGATCGAGTATCAAATCGGGCTCCCTACTCGGTGCGGAGCCTGCTTTTCCCTCTGCCACTCCTCTTACTTGGGCTCTCTCTCTCTCTCTCTGTCAAATAAATAAATAAATAAAATCTTTAAGAAAAAAAAATATTTGTTAAGGAAATAATGACCTGCTTAAACTAGTAAACAAGGTCACAGGATTTTGGCAGGATCGTAACCTGGGAGCATGGAGAAAGGGGGCCAACAGAAAATAGAAGAGCGGGAGATGGTTATTTTTTGTTTTGAAGGATAATCCTCAGTTGAAAAGCAGAGAAGGAATGACAGGAAAGACAAAGAAATATAAAAGAATGGTCTATTGAGGGCTGAAATGTACCTTTAATTAAAGTATGTTGTCACCTAATCTATTTGAGAAGGTTTTTCTCAACATTTGTGATTTATGGTACAAATGCTTTAGTAATATTCTTACTCTAATAAACTAATGTCTCTTTTCTTTCACAATAGATCTAGAGTAAAGATCCCATAGAGATTTTATAAGCAGTGTAAAAACACTGGGCGTTACATGCAAACAATGAATCATGGAACACTACATCAAAAACTAATGATGACTGGATGGTGACTAACATAACATAATTAAAACAAAAAACAAAAAACAAAAAATGAAAAACTTCTAGACAAAAGTATTATCTGGTACTTATATAACACCCTAAGGCTGGTTATTTAACTTAAGGAGTCGTCCTAGTCCAGTTGATGGAGAAGTCATGTACTTAAAACATTTTTAAAAAACGTACTTTGTAAATGGTAATTTCATCCTGAATTCCTAGAGGGAAAGTTTTGTGTAACAAATACTTGTGGAAGAAAATATGGAAAACCCAAACAGTTCTCCAATCGTTACTAATAAAGCATTGAAGGTGCAACATACACATTAACGTGATGGTTAATTTTTATGTGTGAAGTTGGTTCTGTGATGGTGCCTCGGTATTTGGTCAAATGTTATTCTGGAGGTTTTGTGAGGCTGTGTTTTTGATGAGATTAACATTTAAATAATTAAATTTTGAGTACAGCGATTACTTTGTAATATGGGTGAGCCTCATCCAATCAGGTGAAGGGCTTAAAGGAACAAAGACTGACCATTCTTGAGCAAGAAGGAATTCTGTCTTTCATTGCCTTTGGATTCAGGTTGCAGTTCTGCCCTGGATCTCAGGGATGATGGCCTACCCTGGAGGTTTTAGACCGCACCTCCACAATTAGCCAATTCCTTAAAATCTTAAATTTTCTCTCTGTTTCTGTCTTTCTCTGGAAAACCCAGACTAATACAATGGTTTCTGTCACAATGAATACTTAATCACTCTGAATAATAAGTTCCTTACCCATAAAATAAAAGAACCAGACCACATGACTTCAAAATTCCTTATAGCCAGACTTCCTATGAGCTAAAATTTAAGGTCATGTTCTCAAAGAACTGTGAGATATGAAATCTTAGATGAGCCACATTCTATTTTCACAGTGTGCTTAGGAGTTAAAATTACATACAAATTAAATAATCATGCGTATATACCCTGTTTCTAAGGAAATAAGTTATGCCCATATGATACCAGTATAAATGGCAAGAGAGAGGAAAAAAAATCTAGATACACAGAGATTTTTCCCAAAATATTACCACTTTGTTATTTTTTTATACTGTTTTTTCTTTCATGAACTGACCAGAACAACTAACACTTGGTTATTATTTTAGTTGAGTTATTGCTTTGATTGAAATTATGTTTATTTTCAATGGTGACTCCATCTTTGCAATGTTATTTGGCCTTTAAAAGCTAATGATCTACACAGACTTCACATGCATATATCATCAAGAGCATTTACATAAAGACACAAAATAATGTATTTTCTTGATAATCCGTCCATGTTGGCAACTATGTTTTTTAAACAGATGGCACTATGGTAAATTATCCAGTATGTAGACATCATGGCATGAATCTGGAAACTTTGCACAGATGCTTATAATGAGATGTTCGTGATCACATAGTGCTTACACGTTCAGAGAGTGACAGAGCCTTCTGTTGTGAAAGACACTTAGACGGTGAGGTTTCTTTTAGTACTGTGCAGTGATGCTGCTTTACTTTAAGGGTGATGCGTTCCCTAGCAAGTAAATATGTCCAGGGTCTCACTCTTTCAGGAAAATATTCCTAAGAGAAATTTATGATGGCAAAGATCAATTTAGAATTTATTCATTTTAATAAAAAGAGTTGAAAATACTCTGGCTTAAAGGAGTTTACAAAGTTAGCTTTCCAGACCCCAATACGATTTTAATTTTCAACCACAGCGCTCTCCAGGCTGTCAGAAGAAAAACTTCAATTTGTTATAGGGAGAAAATATTGTTTCGAGTGAAGAATAAAATGTTGATATCAAGATATATGAATTATGATGCCATGTTAATTCTCCTTGAAATACAGGTCACAGAATAGCAGGTTAACTGGACCACTCTGGAAAAAATCTTTTATTCCAAAGGCACAGAGCCACTCAGCTTGAGTTGTAAAGGACTTTAAGATGATATTAATAGGGAGCTAGTGACCTGGAATGTTGAGTGATGATTCCCAAGGAAGGCAGATAAATCACTTGACATAATATGAATACAAATAACTGGCGGAAACACGGATCATAACAATCTATTTCTTGGTTCTTTACTACTGAGATATTTAAGTCTCTAATATTCTAGGACCTGAGTCTCAACTCCAAACACAAATTCTGACTTTCTCTGATATATATATGGAGAAAAACACATGGATCCTAGCATAGTCTAGGCCCTAATTTACTTATATTTACTCTCTGTCTCTGTACCTTTCTGTCTGTGTCTCTCATATATATACCACATGTACGTACAAACACGCTTTCTAAAAATTCAGTAGAGCAGATATGGGACCATAAGGAACATGCACAAATATTACTAATTATTTTAACTTCATTTTCAACTTGATATTTCTAAATTATACATGCGAAATCTCATCTGTCCACATATTTATCATATTGGCAGTCGTTATTGAGCTTTACATCTGGAAACCAATGGTGATGAATTACAAGCTAAATTAGGTGCCACCTGTCTTTCAGTCATATATTTCTAGACTGAATTATGAACACGTCTTACCTACGCTCACTTGAGAGTTGCTTGAACAAGGTACAAATTTGATTGATGTACAATAACTTCTATGTCTCTTTTATAAAAATTTTAAATCTTATCGGGGACTTTCCTTGAGACAACTGGTGATAGTCAATGTTAAAACTGGAACTTACAAATTCCACAGTATTTTGATTTCTCTTATGGGGATGATAAATTGTCCTTTTCCGATTAAGAAGGATATAATAGTCTCTTACTGAATCAATAGAAAAATGTAGGAGCTACTTTTTAATTCCTTGAGTTTATTGTATTTTTCTTCATTTTCCTCTCTTTCACTCTTTACTTTTACTTATTTTTCTTTTGTTGAGGTGTTGTGTTTAAGGGCTATAACAAAACAAGAAAACTATCATGAAATAACCTGGCCAACATTTTCAAAATACGGTCTGGGGATCCCTGGGTTTCTAGGAGAATTTTTCAAAGGGTACCATAATATCTAACTACTTTCATAACACTGAGACTTGATTTGCCTTTTTCACACTCTTTGTCTCATGAGCGTACAGTGGAGTTTCCCAGAAGCGACATGGCAAGTGATGTCACAACAGATTGAATGTGGAAGCAGATGTGAGAATCTTACTATCTTCTATTCAGACAGACATTAAAAAGGTTTTCAAAAATGTTAATACCACTCTTTTGACTAAATTGTTTTGCAATCTACGAAGTCGAGTTATTTGGTTTAAAAATGTATTTAAATGAACATGTGATGGGTTTATTACTATTTTAAATGAATTAAGATGTATTTTAGGGGCGTCTGGGTGGCACAGCGGTTAAGCGTCCACCTTCGGCTCAGGGCGTGATTCCGGCGTTATGGGATTGAGCCCCACATCAGGCTCCTCCGCTATGAGCCTGCTTCTTCCTCTCCCACTCCCCCTGCTTGTGTTCCCTCTCTCGCTGGCTGTCTCTATCTCTGTCGGATAAATAAATTTAAAAAAATCTTAAAAAAATAAGATGTATTTTAAACATTTCTCTATTTTAAATTCTAACACTGTGAATATTAATAGATATAACTCACATAAAAAAGCTACTTGAAATCCTCAATTATTTTTAAATATATAGAAGAATCCAAAATTCTAAAACTTTAAGATCCTCTACCGTAAATGAATCTCCAATACCTGAGATTGTTGCCATTTTCCACAAATGTAAAAAAACGAAAGTGGCCAGGATGCCCTAGTGTATACATCTACCTCTTCTGTTAATTTACTCAATTTTTGAAAAATTGAGGTTTATAATATTTAAATCGCTGTGCTAAGCACTGGGCCTAGAATGATCAGTAAGACCCTATGTCTATCACAGAAGGAAACTGTGTCCTGGATTATCATGTTCTTACAACTAAGAGGTATCCTCTTGTGAAATTGTAGCACGCATCTGTTTTGAAGCATCGTTTACTGACTACTGCTCTTTGCATTTTTATATTAATTATTATGCCTTAGCTACTCCATATCCAGAACTATAGCAATGAATCAACGTGACTGCTTCCTACACCTAAGGTCATGTTGCCTTAGTTACAGAAGGTCCAGACCACACCTGGGCTATGCACACCACCTTGAGAACCTTTATTACGGCAGGAATAGAAAAAGAAAGAAAAATATCCTCACAGTACAAACTTTTGAGAGTTCATTTTAAAGTCAAAGCATTTGATTTATAAATTCTGGCTTTGTTAAAAGAATAAAGTATTCTTGAAAAGCAAAAGTGAAGGTTCTTAACATGGCAGAACATAAGCTTCTGTCACAACGAGAATTGAAGAGCTGATAAAGGACGACTTGTGACTTGACCCCAGGAAGATGTAACTTAGCTGGCATGGAATGGGGTTTAGATGACACTGTTGTAAGATGAGACTTAACGGAGGCCATGTATGGAGAAGCAAACACAGCACCCTAAGCCTGGCCAGCGTGGCTCACACCACCATCATAGAGCCACATGGGACTCATACCCACGCTTGAAGCACGTCAGGTCCCACATTAGCATGTGCTTTGTGTGTGCTGGGCCGAGGAGTCATGTAAGTTATACTTCTCATCATTACCTGGTAAGGGCCTTCATCAACAACTTTCTGCAGACTGCTCATGAATCATCTCAGGGAAGTGATTTTCACCTATGCTGCACGATTTTTTCAGGGCTTCGTCCAAAATGGCCAACACAGTGTTCCAGTATTTACTTCTGGACTTCTTGTAAGCCTTTTGAATAACACCAGAGAATTTATGAAGTTAGAATGATATGAAGGGAAAGACCTTAGCTGCTACTGGACACAGGGGTGTAAACATTCCAGACCTGTTACTTATGGGGTTATGTTGGCACTACAGAGGCATTACTAGTTCCTGGGGGAGAAAAGCAGAAAACTAGTCATTTGAATCCAAGGTCATTGACCCTTGAGGGGAATAAAGATATCATGCCAAGGAAGAATCAGGTGGGGGGGGCAGGGGGAGAAATGAAAGGGGGAAAATAGAAAAGGAAAGGGAAGGGAAGGAAAGGGAAGAAAAGGAAAGAAGGAGAGGAGAGGAGAGGGGAGAGGAGGGGAGGGGAGGGGAGGAGAGGAGAGGGGAGAGGAGGGGAGGGGAGGGGAGGGGAGGAGAGGAGAGGAGAGGAGAGGAGAGGAGAGGAGAGGAGAGGAGAGGAGAGGAGAGGAAAGGAAAGGAAAGGAAAGGAAAGGAAAGGAAAGGAAAGGAAAGGAAAGGAAAGGAAAGGAAAGGAAAGGAAAGGAAAGGAAAGGAAAGGAGGGACACCTGGGTGGCTCAGTCAGTTAAGTGTCTGCCTTTGGCTCAGGTCATATCCCAGGGTCCTGGGATCGGTGGAGCTGCATGTAGGCTTTCTGCTCAGAAGGGAGCCTGCTTCTCCCTCTCCCTCTGTCTACCACCCCCCTCCTTGTCCTGTCTCTCTCTGTCAAATAAATAAATAAAATCTTTTTTAAAAAAAGAAAAGAAAAGAAAAAGGGAGGACATAGAAAACAACCTTTAAACTTCATTCTTGGAATTTGAACTTTCAAAATACAGTACCTCTTTTCAGGTACAGAATACAAATTTCCACAGCTCAATCCCTGAGTGTTTTGGTCTACAGAAAATTTACTCTCTAGACCAAAGAGGTTGGGTTTTGTAGGAAAAGATTGGTCTTTATAACCAGGCCAAAGAGAAAATGTGCTGCTGGTCAGGTGGACACTAAGTCACTCTGGAGATGTCTTGGGAAGTCAGAGAAGAGTCTTGTCATTATTTAGGATGTGAGGACACCTGCATTCTTTCTGGAATCAGATGCAGTTATGACTCATAACCGGAAAATGATGCGTAACTGCTCAAAGAAAGCTTTGCCTATGCTGGTGGCATAGCTACTACTGAAGGAAATGAACATTCTTGGACCCACCGCAGACCTACTGAATCAGAAACTTTGAGACTAGGTCCCAGGAATTGTCCTCACCAAGCCCTGCAGGTGATTCTGATGCAAATTGAAAATCACTGAAAATCAGGGTTCTAGGGCAAGACTAATGTCCTCTAGTGTTCAGATGGAGAAATGGCAAGTGCTAGAAAAATCAAGTTGGGCAATACTTAGCTTTCAACTTCTAGTACAAAATGGCATAACATTAAGTGTCTGTTCAAGGAAACAGAGTTTTACTGGGGTTGGGTGAAATTGAGGTAACATTTTTGCAGACAAGGTGATAGCATTCTATTCCAAATAATCTCACTCGTGCCCTGGCTTCCATATCCATTGATTATGCATTGTGTCAGAGGAAGTTTAAATTCAGTCTGAATATTTATTGATTAATTTTGAGTTTCAAATTAGATATTTTTAATCTACCAGAAGATGATAGACTGTGGTATTAATTTTTTTCCTACATTTTAAGAGCTCCTTTCCAAATACCAATATAAAATCTAGAGGTCTGAGCACAGCTTTTTGCTAAAACCAAAGTGTAGAGAGAACATAGTATATAAATAATATCAGGACAGCTTTTCTGTGACTCAGAAAGGAAATAAATGTGTGTAACAGTATCAGGAATGTAAGTATATAGAAGAGAAAGCTTATTAAAATATTGATTAGGGGGGCGCCTGGGTGGCACAGCGGTTAGGTGTCTGCCTTCGGCTCAGGGCGTGATCCCGGCGTTATGGGATTGAGCCCCACATCGGGCTCTTCCGCTATGAGCCTGCTTCTTCCTCTCCCACTCCCCCTGCTTGTGTTCCCTCTCTCACTGGCTGTCTCTATCTCTGTCGAATAAATAAATAAAATCTTAAAAAATATATATTGATTAGGTCTCTGATAAAGGACCAAAGCCCCCACTTCGGGGTGAGGAAAAGATAAAATAGACACAAGATAAGGCACAGAGCAACCTGAATGCAAAGACCTGGAAGCTGGGGCACATTATAACCACAGAAAAATAGAAGCAGCAGCTTGACAATTCGTAGGCAGAAGGAGAGCTGGAGATGGTGCCACAAGGATCTATCTCGGAACTTTCTTGAAGCAGGCAAGAGCTACAGAGCTCTTCAGCCACTCTCTGGGCATGGGCATGAAAACATGAGGTAACTCTGAGAACTTGTGACCTGCCAGGTGCTTCAAGTTGGAATAAGGGAGCAGCAGAATCTGGTAACCTTGAGATATGAGGTGTGGAGAGCTGCCCCATCATCATCAGTGAGAATCAGCCAGATGGTCAAAAATCAGGCCAAACCAGGTGCACTGAGCAGTCATGGGTTCAGGAGTGACTGTCAGGGCAGAGGTCACGGAGGACAAGAAGGTGTGTGCAGACAGTGCCTTGCACGGAGATTAGAAAGTTTCATTTGAACCAAGGTATCAAAACAGAAAGTCATGGTGAGAAGAGACCTTTTGAAGGAGGAAATAGCCCTGATAGTATGCTTAAACTTTTTATGGATGGAATATTTGAAAGAAAGCAACTATTTTAAACCAGAAGATATCAGATTACACTTAATAAGCCAACATAAGGTCCACTCCTCTGTCAACACCATTAGCAGGAATATATGCTCCAAGAGACCAGAAGTCAGTTACAGGTAATAAAATCATATCTTCAGAGTTAACTGTGTAACTAAACACAGAAAGAGTCAGGATTCACTGCTCTTTTCCAATAATCTTCTTAGATATTCCAAGTAAAGCCTTCCCTTGCAGCAAGTGAGGTATTTTGGTAACATCTCAGATAAATAGATCAATTCTGTGTCCAAAGTGGTATTATATTTGCACTTGAGTAAATGCACACTCTTTATCTGAAAAAAAAAAAAAAAGAACAGTTACAGACAGTCCATGCATTTTAAATTACAGCAGTTAATTGTATTTGTTGAAGTAGAATTTTCGCTATCTTACTAGTATCTCCTAAAACAAATTTAAGAAGCTGCAACAAATGAGAAATTTCCCAAGAATATTTTTGAAAAACCAATATGACTAATTTCCCAAAGCTAAGGTGAGAAGTCTGACATGTGTGCTTTTCAAATATTGACATCCATTCTAAGGCCATCAGATATAGCTTATAGCCCATGTTTGAATGCAAACAATGCAAGATATGCTTTATAAGATGATGCCAAATACAATAATAAATGACTCTGTAAAAATAAGACTGACTCATAAAAGACATTCTTGGTGGACAGATAACTCATGCTGAAAAGCTTGTGAATTCCAGAATTCTTCAGGCAATACTTCCATTGGGTATTCTCCCTGGCCCAAGTTTACAATGTTAACTGACCATCGCAAGAAGGTGACTAAGAATGCATTTTAAAAAGAGTTTGGATAATTTTGGATTTGCAGTGTTGACAACAAAGAGCTTTACTAGGTTATATTATCCTTCTAGAGGCATAGACAAGAGGATTAAGCAGTAAAAAAAAAGATTCCAGCAAAACATGCATGGTTATACAATTAAGATTGTAGCCTTAGCCTACAAACAAAAATTTCCAAACAGCACATGGAAAAAATGCAGCCATAAATCTACTTAAAGGGCTTCTTCATTCAGGCCTGCAAACGTAGCATTGTCTTTGTCAATTTGTCTGTAGTCTGTTCTGGTAGGTGACATTGTTCTTGAGTACTAATCAATTGATGTGTCCGTGCCATCTGGCATTTTGTTGCTATAAGCACAGCAGCAACACTGTGAGGTGAAGTGTGAGTGGCAAGAAGCAGGGTTTGTGTTCATCACGATGTCACAGTCCAGACTACGCAGTCAATAAGTCCTCGGTATGCCAGGCTTATCCTACCAAGTGAAGAAATGCCTTGGCAATGCATTGCAGAAAATATGATGAAAAGTAATCATTCCAATGAGATTTTGAAGATCTTGATTTGTATCTAGAGTGACCTCCAAGAAAGGATACTGTTCTTTCCTTGGGACTGAATACTTAAAACTTATTAACATCTGTATCACCACATAAAAAGATGGTACTGAAAACTCTGAGTTCTTATTTGCTTCTTTACCACTTAGTGTGGTAAATATATTCAATATTTCTCATTGACTCATTTTTATCTATCAGTAGGGCCCTATATTACTTGTTTTTAAACTTCTGAGAGTAAAAGGCAACATGCAGGGAAAACGGGCATATGCCAGGAGTGTCCCAGACAATGTAATACAAGTCTACAATTCAAGGAAATGGAGTCCCATTAAATATTGTGTCATATAAGTAAAAACTACAGTTCTTATCAAAATGTTTCAAAATACTACTAATGGTTTGCTTTCAGAACATCATAAATAATCAGCTGTTGTTAAGCTTGGGTGGTGATATTTTACACGAATCTTCCTCAAATAATAATAGTAAGGTATTGATTTCAGGGATAATTACTCATGCATTTGATCAATAGTCACATTGTACCTATACATTCCATGAAGTTTCTCTTTGCAATTATGTTTCATAATACCACAGTCACATTCCTACCACCTCAGGAATATACCTAAGTTCAAGAACATCTTGAATCTGATCTTCCAAATCTCCTATTGCATTCCTTAGACAAAAGACACATGACTGACTTTCAAATACTTTGCTGCACTGAGTGTATCCAGCTGGAATGGAAGGTGTTCAGAAAACACCTTCGGGAAAGGTAGTGATAAATTCCTGTAGTAGATAACCACCTGTAACAGTTGAAGGTTTCAAAGGTATCCCCAGCACTGGGAAACATTTCTTGTTTAAAAAAAGAAAATGTAGTTTCTCTTTCTAACAATGAAACTCTTAGAGAAATAGGCACACCAGACCTTTAAATAGTTTTGAGTACATTGTTCTAAATATTTTGTAGATTCATTTATACATTCAAACAACTACCAAATTTTTATACAGGATTGACTATATGCCAAGGAATTTGCAAGGTGCTGAGAATACAAAGATAAAATTACGATAAACTCAAATACAAGAGGGCACCACAAGAAAATTAACTTAAGAAACTACGGTAAGGTATTTACTCTGAAAGCATGCCCTCTCTTTTTTTCTCTGGCCACTTACCCTGGCCTATTCAGATGTTTTAACTGAATTAATCAATGAGTGTAACACTCACTTCAAAATGACTGCTTATTTGAGTGATATCAAAGGGAAGAGAAATAGAAATAGACTGAACACCCATCCTTCGATTTTTACATCCTCGCTTCAAAAGTAATATATCCTTGTGATATGGCCATCCTTCCTCAAGATCGTAGTGACTGCCCTTAATTGTGGTTTTGTTTGCCCCTGTGCTTTGACATTGCTACTTCTGGAAATCCTCCAGTGACGGGTATTATAACAGAAGCAGGGACATTTCTCACTTGTGTAAGGCCAAGTGTAAAGAGTGGCACTAATCATTATTGGCGCTACAATTTTATTGTGCTTTGGGAAACAGAGTATGATTATCAATAGAAATAAAAATATTTTCTGATTATTTACATTTATAAACCATAAAATACAGCTATGTGATAATATGATAATTTATCACATGCTCTCCATGCATCACTTCATGTGATTTTTCCCAAAATCAAATAAAATAGACAAAACAGAAGTACACATGTCTCTGCTGAGGGCTCTTCGGGTCTTTTCCATGCCTACTGATACAGATTTACATGAACTTACGCGTCCTTCAGTTTAATAATTACTGCATAAAAATAAGTTAGATATTTATAATCTGTTCGTAGAAGAATACTTTGTAAGGTTACAAATAGGTTGCCCTTCATATGATGTTTCTTGGAATTTGTAGCACTAATTTATGTTTTATGTCATGTCGATTATTTAAACAGGGCAGGAAAATTTGACATCAGAGGAAGGATTACACAGAGAAGAACTGAAGTGCCACGGGATGGGTTTAGGGAAGAAATCAAAGGTAGAGCCCTTGCTTAGAAGCAGCAAATTATTTTAAGTGTTCTCGTTGCCAAAATAAGCTTCTCCATATTTAAGAATATACTCTGAATAAATTTCCTTTATATGGTCAAATTATTCTGTGAATGTGATCACCAAATATGAACAGACTGAAAAACAATATTAAGATGCAGGTGGTACTAAGACATGGTAAGATTAATTTTTATTTGCCTGATTATATTTAGTAACTGCAGTAATGCTCCAGCAATGCAGCATTTCGCTAAATGTCAGGCTGTCTTGGCATCCCATCCGTACTCCAGTTCCACAACAAAGGTGAATCTCAGCAGTTTCCATTGTGGCTTTTGCTTCTCTTTCTCCCCCATTCTCTCCAAAAATAAGGTTTAAATACTGGTATTTGAAAAGTCATCCTGAGGTAATAAAAATAAAGTTGTTGTTGTTGTTGTTGTTTTTTAAAAAGCAGACAGAGGCATCTGGAAATACTCCAAAGAGGACGAAGGGAAAGAAGACACAGGAGACAGAAGTTAGGGGGGAGAAAAGCTGAGGAGAGATGATCCTGGGAATGAAGGCAAGATCCTGCTGGGGAAGGGGCCACCAGTGGTTCTTTTTTAACTCTTGTCTCTAAAGTCCCTGTGACTCCAAAATGTGCTCTTATAATGATCAAAATTATTTTATAAGAAGTTTATTTATTATTTAAACATGTTATATGCAAATTAGGAAAATTTTCAAATTATGGAAATGAAGAAAGCAAAAGGTTACAGTTTCCCATCTCAGATATATAGTAGCGTAACTGTTTTATCTTATAGCCCATGAATCTATGTCTGTTCCATCTCAGGCCTTGCTCTGCAGATTTTGCGGCCAGTGTCTCTCTACTACTTATACACACACGCACACACACACACACACACACACACACACACACACACATGCACACTCACACACACATGCACACTCACACACACATTTGCTCCAGAATCATTGAAAAACAATGTTAGTCTGAACTAACAAACTCAAGGATTCTAAGGACACATTTACACCTCACTACAAACATCATCCCTTCCTAAAAGTCTTTCTTACACACCCAACTCCACATCTGTACTCTTTAAGGCAGCTCCCCTAATCTCTCCCCTCCTGTGCTCTTTTCATCTTACCTTACCCACCCTAAAATCTCCTTGCTCTACTTCTTCAAACTGCAGCTTCTCTTTTTCTTTTTGTTGTCTTTAACTTATTTTGCTATGAAGTTTGTATTATTTTAATAAATATCCAGTGGGTAGCTTTTCCTGCTTCCAATCCTCTGAACGAGTTATCACAGCTGAAGTCTCGCTAGATCACATGAGGTCCAGGGTAGAATTTCTTAACTGTTATTTAAATTTGACTCTCTAACTGGTCATATATAAATAATGATTATAGGATTACAGGAACCATAGTTTTGCATTACAGAAAACTGGAAAACAGAAGCAAACATTTAGAAGTTAATATTATATATACTCACTATACAGCAAAAACCACCATGAATACCTTAAGGCTTACTTATCCTTCCAAATCTCTGTGTATGTGCACAAACCACGACAGCATCATATTTTCATAATGTTCTGTGACCCACTTCTTTTAATCAAGAATTTCCACCACAATTATTCTCATCTAAGGGAACACCAGTAATCAGATTTTCAAAACTCACCCTCAAAATATCCTTTCTGTTATTCGAACCCATTTCTAATCTGCACTGTGCACTGCATCTGATTATGTCCCTTACTGGTTACCCAGTCTTACGTAACTGAACCTTTCTTCACTGTTTTGTTGAAATGACCAGGCCCGAATGTCCCTCTTTTGGGAGTTGTCTGGTTACCTCGTTGTGATATAATTTATTTTTTCATTCACTTTCCTTATTTCTTCATTTATTTCTTTATATAAAGTATAAGTCATATCTTAAATCTTGATGATAAAACTCAATTCAAAAATTTTTAGGTAAACTAGGTATTGTTCTATGCCCAATATTCCATTGATCCCACTGTCTATGATGCTAAATTTGACCCCCTGCTTAAATTATGAAATTCTGAGTGTAATCTGTGTGGTTTCTCAGGAATATCAAATATCCGGTTCTTCATCAGTCATACACCTAATGATTTTGATATCAATTGTTAATTCTTGCCTGACTCAATATGTTCATCAGGGTTTGTCAAATTTTGGTTTCTAGCCTATTATTCCTTCTCTGTTTATTGGTTGCCCTTTTTAAAATTAGAGTCGTCCCTTAATAACAGAGCTGTTTAGTTTGTGTTCTGTTTGTCAGATTGCTGATTGAACTCGCTTCTATCTACTGCCAGAGAGCAGGTGGACTTCCATAGAACTTACAGGAGTGTTTAGGGATAAAGGATTATGAAGACAGGAAAGAACACTGAAATAATTCAGAAAAAAAATAAGAGGTACATATGTGTCTATACAAATATATGATCATATACATATATATAAAGAAAGAATGATATTGAAAATTAACATGTGAATCTGGGTAAAGGTATCTGAGAATTCTTTATACAGTTTTGAAACTTTTCCATATATTTGAAATTATATCTAAGTAAAGGTTACATTTCAGAAAACTAATAAACACATGAAAATATATAGTTGTGGGGCACCTGGGTGGCTCAGTCGGTTAAGCGTCCAACTCTTGATTTCAGCTCAAGTGATGATCTCAGAGTCGTGGGATGGAGCCCTGTGTCAGGCTCCAGGCTCAGCAGGAAGTCTGCTCAAAATTCTCTCTCTTTCTCTAAAACAAATCTTTTTTTTAAAAAGAAAATATATGGTTGATCATAGCAATAAGCAAATGAACTAAACATAGAATATTTTATCACATGAAATGGGAAAATAATCACTTTTCTTTTGAGCATTAGAAAAGAAACATTTTTTAAAAATTGCAGTGGAATATTTTGTGGGGGTTGTTGGTAATATATATCTTAGTCATAAAATGTACATTACTTTTAAGCAATTCTGATTTAAATAATTATCCCATGAAAAAGAAGAAATATATAAAAATATTTACAATTGTTATGTCATTTTTATATTACTATTCCCATGACAAATTTAAAGCAATCTACCTATACAACAAAAATGAGTTAGTAAAATAATAGTACATCCATAGAAATGACTAAAATACAGGCAATAAAATTAAGTTGAAGAGAAATACTTGATAGCATCAATTATATGAAAGCCTATTACAAAATATTATATTTGACATGTTTCCAAATTAGCTTAAATTTAAAGTATAATTGCACATGAGTAGATGGAAGGGAAAAGATAAACCATACATGTGCTAGGGTAACAATTTCTTGGGGAACCCAGCCCTGGGACTCTGCCTCTTAGAGTGTGGTCTGTGAACTTCCCTAATCAGTCTCATATAGGAGGCTAGTTTATTTAATTATTTCTTAATTCTGTATTTAAATTCAATGTAACTAACATATAGTGCATTATTAGTGTCAGAGGTAGAATTTAGTGACTCACCAGTTGCATACAACACCCAGTGCTCATCACATCGAGTGCCCTAAATGCCCGTCACCCAGTTATCCCACCCCCCAGCCACCTCCCTGCAGCAACCCTCGGTTTGTGTCCCACAGTTCAGCACCTCTTTTGGTTTGTAGGAAGCTAGTTTAGAAGATCCCACCCCAGATCTCCTAAGGCCAAAGTCCAGGATGGGGTCCAGGAATCAGGATTTTGAAAGAGCCCTTGGATTGATTCTGTGGCGTGTTAATGTACAGTTTTTCTGAAAGTAGAACTCTAGGATTAATCAAATGTTTGGCAAGAGTAAATTTAAGCCAATTCAATAAATCAGATTATAAACAAAGAAGGGTGCGCCTTCTTTTCTCTCTTTCCTCATGCTTTAAACAATGAGTTTCTCTTTCTTTGCTCAAGCACTGTGTGATTTAGGTTCAGAGTGTATTTCCTTACTTTAATTCTCTTACCCTTGCAATTTCCATGAAAATCAGTTTGGTACCACATATCCTCAGAAGCCATGTATTCTTCTTGATTTTAATTATCTTCTTAGAGTCTGATATTCGAGATTCTAACCAAACTATTGGTGCCTATAAACCCTTCTCCAGAACTCCTTTACACAAACTCCCTGTATGCCATATAAATAGCACAGGGCTACTTCGGACTCCTCAGCACTCAGTGTTTCTTAACTCCAAAAGATCTTTGCTGCATCTCCAACCACCTGCAGGCACTTCCATATTAGCTGCCACTACACTCTTAAATAATTGTATTGTTTGCAGTGCAGGGGCCGCTTCTAAAATCTGTCCAGAAATCCACATTTAATCAGCTGTCACATCCAAGTATGATTGTATAGTCCCGTAGCTCCAGAGACTTTGTCAGATTTATTCTAAGATTTCCCCTTTTTGCCAGAATAGTTGGAAACAGTCTACGGAGGATCTCAAAAGATTGCAAAAACAAACAAACAAAAGCCAAACAAACAAAAACTACTTTGTACTAGTCATATTCAGTTATTCCACATCTAGGAAAATAGAGAAAATTTACACGTAAATATCCATACACAAAAATGCCAATTGTAATAGTGCTTACATAAAAAAATATTAAAAAGTACTTTCATTACCTGTATGATTTTTGACAAGTTACTTAAACCCTTTGTGGGTAAACTTCCTCAACTCTAAGACAGAGATAATAATTATACTTATTCAAAAGGTGGTTTTGAGTTTTAAATGAGTTAATATATTTAAAGTACTTAGCACAGTGTTTACAAATAGTAGTTATTAGCTAAAATTATTATCATAAATATAACAAATGATGCAATAAATTATGGTATACTCACTAAAATACAGCACTCAGTCATTAAAGTAGTTAATAAAAATTAATATGAAATAAAGTAAAAGACAGGAAACAAAGTTGTGATAACTATTTGGCTATTGCTATGTATAAATCTATAAGTATGTACATATATTTTAGAAGGATAGAATGAAATACATCAAATGATCTTTTTCATCTCTGTGATATGTAAAAGGTAGAAATATATTTTTTGTAATCCATATTTTTTTTAGAGAAGGTATTATTCTTGTCAAAAAAACACAGGAGATTAGTAAAAGATTAGGGTGTCTTGTCGCATCAATACGCCTAAGGAAGACTAGTGTATAATATGGGATTAGTATTTCCCACTCTTTCAAATCTCCCTTGACTGCTGCTATCTAGAAAACAACCAGCTCAATGGTAACTAAGTTACAATACAAGCTTAAAAGCAAAAAGCCACCATGCTAAGTGAAAATCAGCACAGAGTCAAGACCGTAATGATTGTCTTGCCTGAGCTTCGACATATGGCGGCAAAATCTGAGTAGTGTTAATGCTGTGTCGAGACTTATGGTATTTTCACAATGTCGCTTATGAGGCACACCCGACAGTGAGCAACACGATCTTCATCATCCAGGGTGTCAGTTAGCAGAAAAACACTTCCCTAGCCCTGAAACAAGACTCTCACGGCCTTCGACCTGCACGGTCTGCCGGATATATGTTGAAAGAAAAAAAATGGTGATGTCACAGAAATAAAACAGCTGTTGTATATTGAGCCACAAAGTAAAAGACCCTCAAATAAAACAGGAGGAAAAATGCACTGAAATACTGCAGCAGAAAATGTGGCATCGCTGAGAAATCAGAGAAAACAAACTAAAGGGGTGGTAGCCCCTAACGGCAGTCCACCCGAGCAAAGGTGTGGAGCTGAGGGAAATCTGCCAGGTTGTGTAGTCAGTTGGTATTGCTAGTCAGCCAACTCAAACGCGTTAAAAATAAAAATCTACTTGTAACGGATTATTTTATTGTTTAGCTTCCTATTTGACCATGAAAAGGAAATATGGGTATATATGTGATATATTTTACATGGTGGCGAGTTGATATTAGAAGCGTGCGAAATTCTCTGCCAAAATTCACTGACATCAAAAACATCCCATGACAATTGCCGGATTTGAGAATAAGCCATTCCAGCCCAGAAGACAGCGCGGCAGAGCTGTGTTGAGAGAATGTTGACACTTGCATACAAAATCACACTTACTAAACCAATGGATTCTCTTTCACCATTTTTTAAAAAAGTTTTGCTTATTTGAGAGAGAGCGAGAGAGAACAAGCAGGAGGGGCAGAGAAAGAGGGAGAGAGAATCTCAATCAGACTACGAGTGCAGGACCCGAGGAGGGGCTCCATCTCAGGACCCTGAGACCAAGACCTGAGCTGAAAACCAAGAGTCGGAGGCTCAACCAAGTGCGCCACCCGGGTGCCCCAGAATGACACATTTTAACAGAAATGTCATCACTTTATAAAGCGTTGCTTAATTCTCATTATACACCTTTTAAAAAGCCCTTCCTCCTTTTAGATAGACCATGTATTTTGTAACTTTTGTGTGACTAGGCTGTTATTATATAAACTATATTCTAAATGCATTACAAATCATTGTGATTGGGAGGTTTTTTTAATCTCATAAATACCTCCTGAGAAGCAATTTTTGCAGAAAAGATATTTTTTAAGACCAAAGTGGCTATTACGTTGGAAACAACATGAAATGACATTCAGACAGATGTAAGCTAAAATTTTGATTCCAACAACTACTAGTGGTAAGATATATAACAAGTTTCTTATCTTTTAAGCCTTAGCTTCTTCATCGGAAAAATACAGTTAATGATATTTAACTAATATATTTTTGGAATAAAGTAAAATAATTTATGTCACTGTCAATTTTAATGACTGGCACAAGGTAGTATCACTAACAAATGACAGTTCTTATGTTTGCATGTTTGAAATTTTAGCACAATGTTAAAAACAGAAATGGGTTTACTTATGATTACATGCCTACTGATTAGTCCCTACTGAGCCCAAAAGTGAGAAACTAAAAAGTGAAAGCTATCATTTGCAAGAGATAAAGGATATAACTGTGTTGAGAACTCAAGCATTAAAAATTTTTTTTTCATTTTTCCAAATATATATTTCAAGGAAGATAAGCCTGAAAGTTGTAAATACATCCCTGCAAATTCACATTCTTCCAGCTGACAAATGTATCTTTTTAAGAGTTTGGTGAAGATTGTTCATTGTATTTTTGTCTTGACCAGAAAATTGTGGCTTCTCATCACACTTGACTGCCCTCAGGGCCTCTGATAGGAAATTACCAATGCTGAGATTTATAGAACTTAAATAAGTATCCAGGTAGAGGGCTTGGAAGGCCACACGGGACAGAGACATCCATTCCGTTAATGTAACTGATCTTTTGATTTGCATGGCTTTATCCACAGAGTAACTGATCTTTTGATTTTCAAGGCTTTGACTACAGAGTAATTATTTTGTTTCCAATTTTCTCTTTTGCCCTCTTTTATAACTACATGAAAAGCACAGGTTGAAGTACAAAGAATTTCAATACCAAATTTCTTTAGTACCATGTGTCCGTCTTTAAATCTTAAAATGAGCCCTCTCCATGTATATTCTATAAAAAAGGGAAAAGACCTTACAAGTTCTGGTAGTATTTAAAAAAGGAAAACACATGCATTTTTCTGTTCAGTTTCAGCTTCTGTTTGTTAAAGAAGCTCCTATATCTTTTTTTCCTTCACCCTGAAATGAGCGCCTGCAATCGCCAAGCATGAATCCGGTCATACGTTTGTAAATGAATCACTATTGCATTCATACCATTAGCCTTTGAACAGATGTCAGAAAGTAAAGATTGGCTGCCTCTAGACCAAGTTGCTGCTGCCAACTCTCGCGAGCTTTGTCAGTAACAGTTGATTGTAATGTCAGTGCAGTCCAATTTACAGGCTGGAGCAGCAGCTGCATACTGCATTTCCCCGAAGTATTACATGATTTCCACTCCTTGCAAACTTTATCATCTTTGTTGCAGTGAGTCAGGTAAGCTGCTCTGAATTTACATGTTCGTGTAGAGATACAACTTACAGCGAAGCTCATTCTGTAGGAGGATTGTTATCCCTTCACTTGTTTGCTGTGCCCCTTTGGTGCTCTGTGGAGAACGGTTACTGCAAATGGGACGGAGGAAGCAAGGGAGCAGACACATGCATCAAATCTGCCTATTATTCAAGGAACGCAAACTGAGTCCCTTTAACTGCTGAGGACATGATGAATTTATTCAACTTTGTGTAAAGGACCGTAGCACTTGTGGAATCACTGTGATGTATGTTCAGAGTGCACTCCCTAAGGGAAAACATTTTTATGCTGTATTTTACCCTTAAATGCAGGATTCAGTGAATCTCTATCTCTCCTGAAAAGAGTAACAAAAGTGGTCTTTGACCAGTCTTACTCTATTTTTTTCTTTTTTCTTTTTTTCTTTTCTTCTCTTTCTTTCTTTCTTTTTTTTTTAAGTGGCATGAAATGAATAGTTCTCTTATTGTCTGGCTTGACAGGGTACTTTTCTTAATCAACATTTTGTCATCTGAAACAACATCAATTTGCAAAGAATAAAGTCTAAGTTTTTTACATATAAAAGAAAATTATGTTTTCTGATTTGATTTGCAAACTTTCCCCCCTCTGTTCTAGTTGTCCTCTTTTTAAAAAAATATGTGCATTTAAATTACAGCAAAATATTGTAAATTTGCTATTATTTCTATTATTATAGAAACAATTAGCAGATACAGATTTTCTGCTCATCCTATAGTCTTGTAAATCTACCTTTATTTTGATATCAGTTCTCGTTTGATCAGAGAATTAAACATTGAGTATAAAATGTGTGAATGATTAAAAGTAAACTGAAATGTGGATGAAATTATTTCATTGTTTATGATTTCTATTTATAATTTAATTTTTTATTTCAAAAGTAGGACTTCTAAATTTTTATGAACATATTACATAATCATAAACTCAACTAGGAGTTACTATCACTAGTCTGTATAATGCCTTCCATAATATAAACTACCTCATACTTTTGATAACTATAGTTATATTTCACTTATGTGAATAGTTACTTGTTTAAGGATGAACAGGAGTTTTTAAAGAGTGGCTTTATACTTTAAATGAAAATCTTCAGAATTTTCTGTGACTTTGAAATGACATCGTAAATGACAAATAAAATTGTTAATGGGATTTGCTAAGTTGTTTTATTTTCCTATATTTCTTGTTGTTTTATTGTTGTTTGTTTTTAATGTCCTGCTTCTTTAACTGTAAGAAAATGTTTGAGATCTATTCCACATTTCAGTTTTTAAAATATGAGCTAATAATATCTTAGCAAGTCACACCTTGTTTATATATTTAGTTTCTGCTTTGCATCATTTTTTGATAGCAATTAATAATAACATATTTAAGTTGTATGTTGTCTTCATATTGATGCCAAAATCTGCTCATTCTTATAAAAACTGCAGGACATTAGAGAATTATAATTGAAAAGATGTCAACTTAACACCAGATTCAACTTTCAAAGAAGACCCGATATTACTGGTCTAATATTAACTGTTTGAATTATTCGCACGATTAAAAGTTTGTGAATGATGTTCCTGATTGAGGACAGATACAGCTCTTATGCTTCTCATACCTAATATAGTGTCTTCTATCTACACATTCTTTTAGTGCCTAATGGGTATCTGAAGGATCCCTGAAAGACAGTGGTATAGTCTATTTATAAACAGACTTCCTCAGTTCCCCACTTCAGATAGCCTGCAACAAAACAAGCTTTTTAGGTTTGGTATAAAGGCTTAGTTGTTTAATTTGACCAAATACATTTTAGAGGCATTTGTTCTAGATCGTATTATCTAGATGGCTCTTGACCCCCTATTTTAAGAAGGTTTATTTTTATATAGAAATACATATTATAACTTTAAAAAAAAAACAGGAAAATTACACTCAGAGAAAACTATTATCAATATTTGCTTGACCATCTTTTAAGAAGTCCTTGGCAGCCAATTATTTTGAAAATGTGGTTGATAATAAACTATGGCAAATAAATAGCTCTATCAATCATTTTATTACAGCCATGTCTTACGGTATAACATATATTCCTCAAAATTGAGGAATTACACATCAAAATTAAAATTAAAATAAAAATTAAATCAAAAATGAAAAAAAAGTAATTTTTTTTCGCTTTTTTTATTTTCAAAAGTTATATTGTTAAAAGTTTGGAATATTTTCCAAAAATTGCCAGTAGATTTTGATATCCCGGAGCACTTGACAACCTTGGAATACTATAGTCTTCATTATCTTTCTAGTTTTTCCTTCTTTCCATGCCCAGCATTCATTTCCTCTTGCAATTCCAAATGAGGACGCTTGCCTTTCTTTCAAAAACTATGGCAGTAAGTTAAGTGATCTATTCAGATACTCAGTTGTAGTTGGTATGAAAATTTTCCCCATTCTTCCCCATTCTCACGTTCATGTGTTATATATTCTCAGAATTTAAATTTTTATTTAATGTGACATTAGCCAACTTGCATCAGAATTTATTGAAAAAGAATGAGGTTTTATTTAATTTTTAATTATTAATAAAGATTTAGATATATAGACTAATATATTTTCTTAGTCTCCCTTATTCCTCTTTTGATTATTTAATCATGTGATGACATATACTAAAAATACAGAGCAACCTGTTAGAATAGAGAATACCAGATTATGAAAAGGACAACATAATCCTTATTTAAGTCAGTACTGCAGCTAACTATAAAAATATTACCCTACGCTAACCATGTGTATGTGAGCATATGCATACTTTTATATTAAAGTCTAGACTTCATAGTGTAGTATATAAATGCTCCGACAGGTAGCATGGTGGTGAGTTGGAATTATATTGGCATCCTTGCAGTGAACACATACTTACAATGATTTTTTTGAATGTTACTAATTACATTACTTGTGAGATGATGACTCATAGATCATTGTTGAGAAAGCAAGACTATTATTTGCATAAGTCATACTATACAACATTAACATCTATTCAGCACAAATATAAATAAACACATACAAGAAAATCAAGCTAAGTGACATAGGAATGATACTATAATCTTTTAGGTGTTATAGTAGATATTTTTTAAAATATTCAAAGAAAATTATTACATTCATTAATTACAATCAAAAGCAAAGTGTTTTGGTAATATTACACTTGCTGCGCAATAAAATTATTAAACTGTACAACATGTTTGAAAATTATCAGAAACCAAAAATTATTACCATTAGGTGTTTGAATTATAAAGGCAAAATAATACCTATATAAAACCACAAAAAAAAAAAACAAAAAACCGAAAAACACCCAGATGATCTTTACTTTAGATTCAGAGAACATTGCTTGAACAAGGCCACAGGGAGGAATGAGTACAACCAGAGATACTGCAATTAATCTGTTTAAATGCAGCTTAGAATAAACTGTCTTCATGTCTGAATTCCTATTTTCTTTCCAAAGCAGGTTTTTAAAAAGAAAAAAAAAATCCATTGCAGCACTTTGTTCTCCAGATGTCACCTCCATCTATTTAAAAGAAAGGGCTTAGAAATTATCAGAAGGAGAAAAAAAAATAAGACTGTGGTAGCTATGCCTCTAAAACTCCTAAACTGTCAGAAATAGAAAATTTCATTAGTAAGTGTTAAGTCTGCAAGAGCCTTTACATTATTCTTACATTATCACAATACTATGATATCATTCTAATTATCATAGATAGTATATCATAAATACTATATGATGTCATAATAGTACAGAAATCATAAATATCATAATAGTATACAAACAGTGTTAAAATATTATGTAATTCAATAGTATATTTAATAGTCTTAACACAGATTCCATTGTATCAAAACTGATAACATAAAATAATCTCACAGTTTGATTTTTTAAACCTTATTATTTTTATAACCATTATATATAGACATATATGTGTATATACATGCATGTATATGGACATTAATAGAATTTGATCTAGTTATATAGATATATAGACAGAGACAGAGATATCCCTAAGTACACTGAACAAAATACTGTACAATCAATCATGTTATCCAGATCTTTTGGGGGGATCAAAAGATACTTGTTCATCACTAGCTGTACTATTGGCAGTGGCGAATGAGGTTGATTTAAAATGTGAGAACCCTAACTCTGGAACAGTTTTCAGGATAATACTTTATTCTCTCTACCTTATAAGACAATCTAAATTAAAAAAAAATCTCGATGCTCACAGCATCAGCTTCTTAGACACATATTGTATTTACAATTACAGTATCAAAAATAATACAGAAAAATTTTTGTACATTTATGGACCTTTGTTATTATCGTGTGGATGAGAATCAGTGTTTGTATTTGACTGTTTAATCAGGTTTTCTTTCAGTTATATAAAGATGTTAGTTCGTTTAAATGATATGGGCATTACATTTTTGTGTCCCTCTTTGTCATGTGAAGTTCCAGAATTTGATTTTTAGGTTTTGCTAATTTAGAAAAAATTCAGGTGTGCATTACGAGTTTATTTATTTATTTATTTGAGAGAGAGCATACACAAGTGTGAGTGGGGGGAGGGGCAGAGGAAGGGAGAGGGAGGAAGCAGACTCCCTGCTGAGCTTGGAGCCCGACATGGTTAGATTTCATGACCCATGAGATCATGACCTGAGCTGAAACCAAGAGTCGGACGCTCAACCCACTGAGCCACCAAGTGCCCCACATTATGAATTTTTAATAAAACTTTGATTTCCACAAGCAATCCTTTCATGTCATCAATAAATATTGTTTAGTAAAATGTCAAATAGTTATGATTTTGTGGGTCTCAATGATTCCTTTTTCATCTACTCTTTCCAGTAATTCCTCAGCATTAGTCCTCTTAATCTCACTTATTTTGTCCATTATCAAAATGCAAGTAATCTGACCATGTTAACACATGTAACCCCACCAGTTGCATATACTTTAATCAATTAACAAATAACAGATGTGCATTGAGTAATCCCTGAGTGTAAAATTCCTTCAAAGTATCTCCTCCCATGCGTTACATTATCAGCTGCTGATTCTCTCCATTGACATTGTAATTGTGGTAGAGAGGGCTTTCTTCATTACTCACTTCCAGGGAAATTGTCTGGGATACATCCACAGTTCTCTCTTCCAGTTTTTCCACAGTTCTTTACAGTGGCAGCAGATTTGTTAGTCTTCACAATTTTTAGGATCAAGACAACTGCTGTATTTTTGTTACTTCATATTCTATGAATAGATTGTCCAAATTCTCTTCTGGATTGTGTAGAGGAAGAAACCATGAGGCAAAAAGAACCACAGAAGGGACCATGGAAACAGAAAAAGCCAGTAACAGAAGTCTAAGGATCCTTAAAGGTTCTCAATCTACTTCACAGTTCTGTCAAGAGTCAGCTGACCATGAATAGAATTGTACACATTTCAGAGAATACATGAGCTTATATTTTCTCCTCTAACCAAGGTAGAAATGGTATCTTCATAAGTTGACTACCACGTAATGCCACTTTTGGTGGGTCTGTGTATGGTAAAAAAAAAAGTATGTGTGTATGTACACACACACACACACACACACACACACACATATGCCTGGGACAAACTTTCTCTTTAAAATACTTAATCTTCCTCACAGACACTTGATAATGAATTTTCCAAAGTGAAATAATATCTACTTTTCCATTCCACTTATTCCTGTTCTAAATTGAAAACTGAAGTATCTCCAAGCATTTTCTGTGTGTGTGTGTGTGTGTGTGTGTGTTTTGTTTTTAACAAAACTTTTATAGTGGTAGCAGATTTATTAGTTTTCATAATTGGTAGGATTAATAAGAACTACTGCATTTCAGTTAATTATTATAAAGAAAATATAATACTTGGTGCATGAGGCTTTTAAAACTTCCTGATTACCTCTCTTTCAGAAATCAATATGCAGAGCAAGGGTACGATCATAAGCGTCCGATTTCTCTTGCGGTTTCTTCTGCTCTGGGTGCTTATCGGGAAGTCCCACATGGAGGAAGACATGGTAATTACCACCAAGAACGGAAAAGTTAGAGGGGTGAGCTTGCCGGTTCTTGGAGGCACAGTAACAGCCTTTCTTGGAATTCCCTATGCACAGCCACCTCTTGGTAGACTTCGATTCAAAAAGCCACAGTTCTTGACCAAGTGGTCCGATATTTGGAATGCCACAAAATATGCAAATTCTTGCTACCAGAACACAGATCAAAGTTTCCCAGGTTTCCCTGGATCCGAGATGTGGAACCCAAACACGGATCTCAGTGAAGACTGTTTGTATCTGAATGTGTGGGTTCCAACACCTAAACCAAAAAATGCGACTGTAATGGTCTGGATCTATGGTGGTGGTTTTCAAACCGGAACCTCATCTTTGCCTGTTTATGACGGCAAATTTCTAGCTCGAGTTGAAACAGTTATTGTAGTTTCCATGAACTACAGGGTGGGTGCCCTAGGATTCTTAGCTTTACCAGGAAATCCCGAGGTACCAGGGAACATGGGCTTATTTGACCAACAGTTGGCACTTCAGTGGGTCCAGAAAAATATAGCAGCCTTTGGTGGAAATCCAAAAAGTGTAACTCTCTTTGGGGAAAGTGCGGGAGCAGGTTCAGTTAGCCTTCATTTACTTTCTCCTAGAAGCCAGCCTTTGTTTACCAGAGCCATTCTGCAAAGTGGATCCTCTAATGCCCCTTGGGCGGTCATGTCTCTTGAGGAAGCCAGGAACAGAACGTTGACCTTAGCTAAATTTATTGGTTGCTCTAGGGAAAATGAGACAGAGATAATCAAATGCCTTCGAAACAAAGATCCCCAGGAAATTCTACTGAATGAAGTCTTGGTTGTCCCCTCTGATACTCTTTTGTCTGTAAACTTTGGTCCACTTGTGGATGGCGATTTTCTCACTGACATGCCAGACACCCTACTCCAACTTGGACAGTTCAAAAAAGCCCAGATCTTGGTGGGCGTGAATAAAGATGAAGGGACAGCATTTTTAGTATATGGTGCTCCTGGTTTCAGCAAAGATAACGACAGTATCATAACTAGAAAAGACTTTCAAGAAGGTTTGAAAATGTATTTTCCAGGAGTGAGTGAATTTGGAAGGGAATCGATCCTTTTTTACTATGTGGACTTGTTAGATGATCAGAGAGCTGAAAAATACCGCGACGCATTGGACGATGTTCTTGGGGATTACAACATCATATGCCCAGCCTTGGAGTTCACCAAAAAGTTCTCCGAATTGGGAAATAATGCCTTTTTCTACTATTTTGAACACCGATCCTCCCAACTTCCTTGGCCAGAATGGATGGGAGTGATGCATGGTTATGAAATTGAATTTGTCTTTGGTTTACCTCTGGAAAGAAGAGCTAATTACACAAAAGCTGAGGAAATTTTGAGTAGATCCATAATGAAATACTGGGCAAATTTTGCAAAATATGGGTAAGTGCTGATTTTTGTAAATGTTCTTGCTTGATTTTGTTTGGTTTTGCTTAGCTTTGCTTGCTCTCTGGTATAGACTTCATTAAAGACACAGAAATGTTTTAATTATTTATTCTTTTTGTACCATAAGCTAGTTTTGACTTTATTGTAGAATGAATTTCAATTTCTTGCATCAGGGTGCTTAAAGAAATCAGCGAAGAACTTTTATGAAAAATATTTTCTGATTTCATTTCTAAAATACTGCAAAGTACTGTAGTAATATTAGCCAAAGTTTATATGCAAATAGATGTCTACCTTGAAAGCTAAAGTTATTGTGACCATACTTTTTAACCTGAAAGTTTACAGTGTTTATACGTTTAGGGAAATGTAAGAATAAATCTCCTCGTGCTTATAAGCAGAGGTAGTGGTAACCGCTAGGTGGAGAAACAGATTGCCATTCAGGAAAATCAAAGGGCAAGATGGTGAAGGGGTTGGCCCTCAGATTACTTCAAATACAAATGCGGAGTTCGGCGTTTTATCAATGTTTTCCCTACAAGGTTCGTTCAGAGCTTTCAGGTGACCTGTATTGGACAGGTGCAGCTACAAGGGTCCCCAGGTTTAGCTAAGCTGCTTTTGGCTTGAGCAGCCATATAGCTGGCATTAGCTACTCAGAGGTATAATAGAAGAACATATTTTTCCATATATGTCATAAATATTGTGCTGTTATGTCCCCAAGAGTCAGGAGAAAATAATCTGTTCAAATATATTTTCTAATTTCTATCTCTTAAATATACAAATGTATGTGTATAGAAAATAAGGGTTTTTTTTTTTTTTTTGTAACCCAAAGAATTTTATACATTGGGATAATTTGCATCAGTAAGAGAAACAAAAGAAATAGAAATTTGGGCATCTTTTTAAAAAATACTGTGAGTACTTGCAGAAACTCACAGACTGATAGATACATTAATCCAATCTGTCATATTATCTTTTATAATTGGAAAGAATGTTGATAGTGATATTATTGCATTCTAGTTTTCTCTTGCAACCTCCATTTGCAATTCAGTATTACTTCATGTCACTATATATATCATCTACAAAGTACTTGTATGATATAATTCTTCTCAAAAATTTTTAATGCTTATCCACTGTGTCTAAAGCAAAAATTCTTCTCTCTGTCATTAAGAGACCTCTATAATCTTACTGCAACCCATACTCCCCAACAATACTTGGCTTCTTGGCAGGCCAGTTATCTCACGAATGCCAAAGATTTTAAGCTTAATAAACCTTCCAGCCTTGTTCTTGCTCTGCACCCTGTTTAGAACATCTACCCCTCTTCTTTTTAATGACACGAGTCCTACTCTTTTTTTAAGGTCCTGAGCACCCACGTGTTTCACCAAGCATATCTTTAATTCTCAGAGTTGTAATTGCTTCGGACCTCTTTCCCACTCTCAACAGAAGTTATTGACTGTAACTTGTCTCTGTGAGATTTTTCATTGTATGCCGAGCCGCCCAAACTAGACTGAACTAGCTTCTGAAAAGAGAAACTAGTTTTACTGGAAACTCATTAAAGTACTGGCATGGGTATATGACATATTTATCAAATATTTAGTTATCAAGTGATTGGACAAAAGTGAGTAAAGACTAGAATGAGTAAAAACCGTGCATATATTCAAGGTATGTGGGCTGTTAATTGTACTTGTGCAATAGCTTATGACTTCTCCACATCAGCTTCAATTTCTGCTGAAGAAGAATCATCATTTCCAGAGCAGTGTTAGAGTGATTTCTATCTCATTTTATTCTCACCCTAAAGGCTATATCCATATTAAATCACTTTAAAATGTTTTAAATTCTTTCTTATAATCCTAGAGATTGTAAAGAATTTAAGAACTATTTCTTAAAATTATTGATGCCTGTAATTTTTAAAGGACTTTATTTGCCTGTTGAAATCACCAAGGAATTTATACTTTCTCATGTCACAGTGGAGAATACTGAGAATCGGATGTGGCAAATATCTTGACACACGGCAACAGTTCAAAGAAGAGAATCTTTGATGCTTAATGGAATAGATTGTTTAATCCTAATCTACTTCCATGATTAGCATATTTTCATGGGAAATATATGAGGGTTGACACATTTCAGTTATAAGGATAAATTCATATAAATGAGATTATAAACCATGAAGGTTAAATAACCTTTTTAAAGTAGTTTGGCTATCACAAAATGTCATTTTAGTTGGGGAGTTTCCTTACAGTCCGTATTTGCATTGTGGAAGAGAAATAATAATACTCCATACGTGTTGAGAGTTGACTCGTTGGCAAACATAATGTTAGTCTCTTGGTATATACTATCTTTCTTCAAAGTATACCTAGGAATAAATATAGAAGCTTAGAATGGTTGAGTAGACTCCAGTGGAAACAAAGTGGGTGCATGTGCAGTTTGTAATCCACCCCCATCTATCCGACCACAAAGGTGACGTTCTAGCTCTGTGGTTTTCAGTGCAGGGAGATTAATCCCCTGACCCCTCACCGTCCCACCCCTGGCAACAGTCAGTAATGTCTGCATCCGTGTTTGAGTGTCACAGCCGGGGGGAGGGGTGCTACTAACAAGGTAGAGACCAGGGATGTTCCTACACTTTCTGCAAAGCACAGAACAGCCCCTGCAACAGAGAATTATTCATTCCAAAAGTTAGTTATCCCAAGATTGAGAAGCTGTAGATTTCTACTTCTTCATATCCCAAAAATGACACATTAAGAAAGTAAAAAAGTAAGCAGGAGCAGTAATAATTATTCAGGAAAATGAGTTTTCAAGTTCATGGTTCATAAAATGTTTTAACAAATTCTCCTTCTTAAATAATGTCTAGTATAAACTGTACTTTTTGTTTTAATCAAATTCAAAATAAGGGGTGCCTGGGTGGCTCAGTTGGTTGAGTGTCTCACTCTTGGTTCTCAGCTCAGGTCTTGACTCTGTCAGGGTCATTAGTTCAAGCCCCCTGTTGGGCTCCATGCTGGGTGTGGAGCCTACTTTAAAAAAAATTAAATTCAAAATAATTTTGAATTTTTCTTGGTGATTTTTTATTTTGCTAATCGGTCATTTAGTAGACTGTTATTAAACTCCCAGGTATTTGGATAATTTCTAAATATTTTACTATTGATTTCTAGGTTAGTGCCATTCTAGTAATAGACAATATTCTGTAAGATTTTCCCCTTTGAAATATATTAACAACTATTTTATGACCCAGCATATGCTCTATATGGGTGATTAGTTTATGTGCTCTTCCGTTACTTCGTATGGTGTGCTCTGTAAATCAGTTAGTTCACGGTCACTCAGGTCTTCTAATATTCTCCCTAATATTTTTGTCTACTTGTTTCAAATACTGAGAGAGGGGTATTAACATCTTCAACTGTAATTGTAGTGTTCCTCATTTCTCCATTTAGCTGTGCTAATTTCTTTTAGTATTTTAAATCTATGCTATTAATTTCTATGCATGTTCAGAATTATATAGTCCTGATTAATTGACCATTTTATCCTAATAAAATGCCTCTTTTCATTCTGAAGTTGGCTTTCTCTAATATCAAGAGAGACATGTCAAGTTTCCCGTACTTATGTGTACACGTTTGTTCTATCCTTTCATCCCCCTTATATATCTAAAGAAATCTTCCTTACAGTTGAGTTGGCATTATTAATCCATTTGATATTTAATGTATTTATCAATGTGATTTTAAGCATATCATCTTGCTTTTTTAAAGTTCATTCTTCCTGTTGCTCCTTTGCAGCTTTTTTTGCATTAATTTTAAGTTTTTTTATTATTCCATTTTACTTTGATATAGACATTTTAATTTACCTTTAATATTTTTTCCCATGCTTGCTTTAGGGCTAGCAATTATTTCTTTAACTTGTGAAAGTCAACTTAGCATTAATACTGAAACATTTTTCATTCTGCAACTGACATTTCCCACCTCACAATTCACATTTCCCATTTTCTACCTCACCCTTACTACTTCACAAATGCAAGAAACTAACAATATCTTTTCATGTATTCTTGATGTTTTTCATATTGCTGTCATATGTTTAGGCAATGTGTAATATAAAATGTCTCTTAAAATACGATTTGCTTTAAACCACCAGTTATATTTATGTAAATTTATAAAAGAAAAGGAAAAATGTCCTTTATATTTAGCCACAGAATTGCCATTTCTAATGTCCTTTATTTTTACCTGTGGATGCTAGTTTTCATCTGGTATCATTCCCTTCATGCTGAGGAACATTCTTTAGGATTTTTCGTTGTGTAGGTTGGCTAGTTACAAATTCATCAACTTTCTTTTATCTGAAAATTCTTTTATTTTATCTCCATTGAAGGATATTTTTTAAGAATACAGAATACTGAGTTGATTTTTTTTTCTTTTCCATTATCTTCTTGTCTTCTAGTTCTGATGTGAAGTGAGCTTTTATTCATATGATTTTCTGCCTGTATGCAATATCATTTTTTGCCACCCCTCTGGGTTGACTTTAAAATTTTATCTTTTTCCTGGTTTTTCAATAGTTTGTTCATGACGTTTTCAAGTATAATTTTTTTGGGGGGGGGCGTCTGGGGTTCACTAAGATTCTTCTTGTTGATTTTTAATGTCACATTTGAGATTTGTGGGTCAGCATTTCATCAAATAATCTTTCTGCCTCCTTCTCATTCTCATCTCCTTCTAAAACTCCAATTATACATATACTAGGCTGTTTAGTATTTCACAGGTCACTAAATTTCTGTTCCCTTTTCTTCAGTTTTGTTTCTATTTTTCAAATTAAATACTTTTATTGATTTCTCTGAAAGCTCAGTGACCCTTCTAACCTCCAATTTGTAGCTGAACCCATACCATGAGTTTTTTATTTCATTTTAGTTTTCAGAAAAAAATTATTTTTGTAATAATTTCATTTCTTTGTCAGGAGTCGCTCCCTGTCTCTTATTTTAAAAGATACTATTTTTTAAGTTCTTGAACATATTTAAAATAGTTTTAAGGTTTTGTTTGCTCATCCAATATCTAGCTCACAGGCTCAGTTTCTATTTTTCTATTTCTTTGCATGCTTAATAATTTTCAAATTTATACTGGACTTTGTGGATTATAAGCACCAAAACCTCTATATTATTTTATCCCTCTCAGAAGAAGTATGCTTGTGCTGAAGAATGTTTTTCTATTTTACCAGGCCATTAAATTAAAGGATGCGTATAGACTTAGGTTTGTCTCAAATGCGTAATAGTCATGGTTATATTTTGTTAGAGTGGATTCAGGGAAGGTCCAAGATATTTTATAGATCCTCCCACTTGGCAGGACTTAAACTCAAAAGTCTGTCTTCACTGAGGGTATTGCCAAGTACTTGGTCTCAGGATCTGCTAGGGTGGGTCGACTAGGTCTCATTGTATTCCTTACTTCGAAGGCTTGGCTTTGCCTCCAGCTGGACACTGATTAGTAAAGAGGCATTAATGAGATGTAAACGAAATGTTGACAACATTATGATAGTTATTCACTCTCCAACTTTCCGCATCTCTCTTCTGCTCTCAGCCCTGCAGCATCTTCTCCCTGGTCAGCCTCTTACACTCTCACCCTGTATATATTCAGCCCAGGCCTCAGCCAAAAATCTGCAGGGAATCCCTGCAGAGAATCTGAGCCTCCCTCCTTCCTTTCTGGAGTCCCGCCCCACAGATTCCAGCTTCTGTATCCAAGAACTCTTATTTCTGTCCCTTGACCTCAGTGAAGCTACTCAACTGCTTAGGCTCAAACTCCCTGCATCTTGGACAAGAAATTCTCCTCACGTGAGTGACCCCAGTCCACACGGGCTCACCTTGGAGTGCCCTGCTCTCAAATACCACAGACTTGTGCTGCTTGTTTTCCAGTTCCTGAAACTCATCACCTTGTTTCTTGTTTTTGTTTTGTTTTTTTGTCCAGTATTATAACTGTTTATGGTGACAAGGCTAATTCCGTTTAAATCATTCCATCACAGATGAACATAAAAGTCCCAACTCCCCCCACTTGTATTTTAAGGGAATCTTAACCTTTATATTTCTCATTCGGTTACATGAAACTCCTTTTTTGCAGTTACTTTAGAATATCTTATCAATTTTCAAGACATATAAAAGCCTGTTTAGTTTGACTTCTTGGCAAAAATAAGAAAACATTATTCTGTGGTAGCACTAAATTGTATTCAAATTTGGTATCTCTACTTGTAGTGTTTTAAATTCCTTATAAAACAGAAGCCACAATATCACTTAAGCCCTTGTTAATTGTAATTACCGCCCATATGTACTTTGCTTGCTCCTGCTTGTCCCTCAGTCCCATCTTTGAAAATGAATTTAAAACTTTACCCAAATAGCACACAGGTCCATATGTGCATTACACCCAGTACTCTATACTATGTTGAAATATCAATACACATATATATCCATCAGTCAGTCATTCATCCAGCAATAACTCGATGGCCAATAAATTAAATTAAGCAGAACTTAATGACATTTATTCAGCACTTTCCCAATTATACAGGAAATTGGTAAAATCAAACTTGATTTATCAGAGAAACCAGAGCAGCTAAAGAAAGTAAATAGCCAAAATATAATTAGTAGCATAATGTAAGATAGTGGAGGATCATTATACCAGGACCCCTCCTGTTGCTTCCTACTGTGTCAGATCATCTTTTGTTTACTGTATCCCCCCAGGTCTGTGTTTAGAGCTCCTTCTGCGTACAACTTCAAGGGGAGCCATTCACAGTGCGGTTACAGGGTTGTCCTAACCGTAGGTGACAACCCTCATGTGTCCGGTGTTCATCTTTCTACAGATCTTATGTTTGTATCATCTTAGGCAACTTACTTCAAACGCTCCACAGTTTTTCCTTATCTGTAAAATGGGGATATAAATATACCTCCCTTACTGACATATGTATATATTACCTTATCATTTACAGAGAATTGCATTCCTCCTTCCCATTTAAAAAAATAATAATTTTCCCACTACCAGGCACAAACTACTTCACTCGATTCTTATCTAAGATCAAACTTGCCTTCCCCCAATTGTACAATTGTTTCACTTCCAAGCTCTACGGGAATTAATCCATGAAGTTTTCAAACAAATAAAGATAAACCAAAAACTGAGGCAGTTAACTGGCTTCTGTCTTTTTGGTGATAATCCATTTATTCAGAATCCCTCTAAAGTGGTTAATGTTTCCAACACGTTTTTTTGCCAGACATAAATGTTATGGCACACTTTTCTTTTGCCCTATTTTGATATCATGAAACCAAAAAAGATTGCTTAACAAAATATTTGTAACTTCACTATAGCTTATCTGCTGCTGTTCTCATATATTTTATTTAGTTCTTATTTATTCCCTTACACTGGAAGAAACCTTATCACAGATGCAACAATTTATTAAGCAGAAACAAAAATATACTACTAAACTCTCAGTCCCATGATTCATTGATCTATTAAAAAAAATAAGAACAGTTCCTGATTTCTGTACTGGGAAGTAGGTGTGATTAAATTAAATGCTAAGCCATAATTTCTTACTGCACAAGCCTTTTTTTAAATAATTAAGACCGTTTAAAAATAGGCATGCTTCCATGTACTAAATTGTAATTATAATGATTACAAATTACAGATTTGCCAGACTTCTAATGCAATGAACTTTGTTTCTGATATGGAATATTCAGGATATATATATAGATATATATATATACATATATATATCTATATATATCTATATATATCTATAGATATATATATCTGTATACACACATGCATTAAGGGATGGGTACTCCATAGACATTGCTATAACTTCACTATACTAGTAGGGACACACGCGATAATAATGTATTTTCTAATAGTTATAATATGAAGTGGATTTAATAATATTAGTGTTTAAAAGGTATGGTTCTATCTTGTTTACTTATGTATAACACAGGAAATAAAGTGATTGAAAGAACAATTATTTCAACCCCACTTATTTTTCAAGTGAGTGCATTTTCTTTGTGTGTTCTTATTTTTCCCCCTCTTGCTATCATTTTATGTTTTCAAAAGATAATAGAAGAATTGAGGAAAATCAAAGAAAGTGTAAGTAGAGAAGCAGTGTTTCTTCATCCTAAATCTCTGCATAGGAATTGATATGTGTCCCTATTCGTTATATAAAGTTTGTACAAATCCCTTCACCAAGAAATTAATTTTCAAATTGCATTTGAAATTATTTTTATTATATGTTTTAACTTAACAAAATAAATATTCTAGGACTTCATTACAACACATTTCTCAGTAAGAGATCTCTTAAGTACAGCAAAAGGATAGCAGTTAAAGATTGTGTTAACGTGAATAGTACCATTACACTGGGAAGGTATGAAGTGTATGGATTCTATTGTTAGAATGAAAAAATGCTGAAATGATGACACTATCCAACATTTCAGATGAGAAGTGTGTGGTCCATAGAAGAAAAGTGAATTGGAGCTAATAGGTGACAGAACAAAGATTAACTATGACTCAAGACTATTAACTTTCATTTCCTTGTATTATCCATTCACCAGGCTGCCTTCACCATGAATTATTGAAAGCAGTCATTAAACAGTCTTAGGAAATGCATTTGGTTGCAAACTAATAATTTTAACATGTTAGCATGCTGATACCTGCCTGGTTAATGTTACAAGGGTAAGGGCAGAGGACAGACTAAAATTAGACATCATGAGATGTAGAGACAAGTTTAAGTTTGTGAAAGACTGTCATCTGGCCATCTAGTGCAATTATTATCAGGCTTATAATTAGATTTTCTGACAGATAATAGTTCATGTGGTTTCCAGAGTGAAGAAAAAAATTCTTACCTTCTGATTCTATAATTATTTGTGGTACATTATCATAATTAACCTAACCAAAACATTTTGATGACTTTGCAAAAGGGTCAGGGTTCCAATCCCCTTGGATTTATTTTATTGCTATCATGACAGCATCAGTGTTCTATCACTTCCAATTCTGCCCCACCCTCAAGGAATTAGGTGAGAAATTACTCTGTAAGGAATGAAACAATGAGTAGTAGCTGCAGTGTAAAGTACCTTAAGTTTAACAGATAGAATAAATGTAGGGTAAAAAATATGCATGCATTCGTGTAACTTATTTGAAAAGGAGGAATTACATTTTGGGACAGTTTAAGTGTACATAAGATCACTTGCGAAAGCGTTTCGGAGTGCGGTGATAGTTTACCATCCATGCCAGTGGTATGAGAAGGAGAAACCAGATCTCCCCGAAGGGCTGCATCTATGAAGATAGCTATAAAATAAAATACATTTGACTAAGTGTTTTGAAATACTTTATCACAGTGAGGTAGGGGAGAACTAATGCTTTTTTTGCATAAGGGGACTCATTAAGACATGGAAAATCACATGGACAGGATCCATTTACTTGGAAGTAACAATGTGATTTGTTCTGTATGGTTTTCCAAATGTTTTCTGTTTTTGGAAAAAATTATAACATTCAGTGCACTTATGAATCTAAAGTTCAGTCTGAAATTAGAATTAATCAATTATTATTTTAAAAATGAAAGTCATAATTTCAGTAACATATAACTGCAATACTTCAAAAGACCTGTCAGGTATGAAATAATATGTCATATTTCACTAAGTAACAAAATGAAGTAACCAAAATGTGATTTTAAATATTTTACTGTATAAAATACAATTTTTCTGACTGTCTCACAATCAGATATAACAGAAACGTGCTCCAATTTTCCTTCCCCGTCAATAACACTCAAGATCCAAGTGATAAAAAGCATAACTCCACCTATTTTTATGTTTTGTGTGTTAATATTTTACCTAGATGCCTTCCTATTAGCGTGATAGATACTATTAACCTGGTAGGACCATCTTAGATTTATTGTAAATAAAATGTCAGTATTAACTTGCCCACAGACCTCTGTTATATAGAAGCAGTGGAGTCTTTATCTTACACAAATAATATTATTTTGGTGTATCAATCCTTAGAGATTGATACACCAAAAAAATATTTGTTTTTATGACTAGAGTTAAAATATTAGCTACAAAAAGAAATTTTATCGGATAAACCACTACAAACCAACATAATAACCCAATGATGTCACAAGCGATAGAATTCCATGCTTCGTTTAAAAGCCGTAATTTCAATCATGCTTTTACTGGTTTTGTGTTTCTGGAAGTATTGAAAATTAGACATTTCATAAAACTCCTTGATGTGAGAATCTATATTTTTTATAGAGCACTTGTTAATCACAAGTTAAAAATTTCTGTGTGGTTGGGCATATATTATTCAGGCTTGAAGAGAAGGTGAGATGGCAGAAAGGCAGGGGTAGAGCTGTCAGAGTACAGACATTGTGGATTCTCTGTCTGAAATGGGTACTGTTTGTGGTGGCCCCAAACGGCTACAATAGTAACATCAAAGGTCGCTGTTCTCAGATCACCATAATAAATCTAATAATAATGAAAAAATTGCCGTATGGTGAGAATTACCAAAATGTGACCCAGAGACACAAAGTGAGCAAATGCTGTTGGAAAAAATACACCAATACTCTTGTTGGAGGCAGGGTTGCCACAAAACTTCAACTGTAAAAAAAAAAATGCAGTATCTGTAAAGGGCAACAAAGAGAAACACAATAAAACAAGGTACGCCCGTACTTTGAAGGAAGATGTGGCAGGGTTTGCTAATAGATTGGATGGGAGATATGGGAGAGTACGTGATGGCAAGGTTGCCCCAAAGTTCTTGACCTGAGCCACCAGAAGTGCCATTTTCTGAGATAGGGATGCTTATGGGAGGAGGTGGTTGGAATTTTGTAACTAAAAGTGGTGTTTTGAACATTTTAAGTTTAAGGTGCCTATGTTACAGGCACTTGGAGCAATAAAATAATAATTCTGACACTGTAGTCTAGAACTCAAGGGAAAGGTGGGGGTTGGAGATGCAAATCTGGTATCTAGGGGCATGAGGATGGTATTTAAAGCCACAAGACAGGATTGTATTACTGATAGAGGTTGTGGACAGAGCAGACACCTGAGCCCTCCTGGCCTACAGGTCAGGAGGAAGAAGAGCAAGGAGCAGAGAGAATGAGTAGCCAATGAGTTAGAAAGGCAACCAGGAGAACAAATTACCTCCCTAAGAGCAAATGAAGAAAACATTTCAAGGAAAGGGGAATATAAGTATCAAATATAGAAGGAGTAGTATGAAAACTCTCTGAAACTGTATACAAAGGTCTGTGTGTTTGGAAATGTAGAGGTTTCTGGTGGCAAAGACATGGGATGTTTTGATGGAATGGTTGGGAACTGAAACCTTAATGGAAAGGGGAGAAGAGGAAATAGAAATTTCAATTTGAATCAATTTTTCAAAGAGGCTTGCTCTAAAGTGGAGCAGTGAAATCAAGTCAAACGTGGAGAAAAGAGAGGGCAGGAACCTTTTTGATTGTGTCAACTTAAAAATGAAGAGCCAGGATGAGAGACAAAGGAACGTTTATTTGGGATCAAAGAATTGAATTTCAGGGAGCACAGACTCAGGGAGAGACTCAAATAGTGTGTCACTTGCAGGTGAAACCAGGGCAGTTTTATGAGGAAAGGGAAAGGGGCAATTGCATGAGCCGAAGGAAAGAAAATTTTTCTATGGGTGTTAAGTCACAAACTACTCCGGGTTGTATGTTAATGGACTACTGATTTTCTCTTCAGAAAGTCCACTAGTCTCAGTCTTGTGACCAGGATATCTGTTGTCCCACTGATTTCTGTAATAATTGCTTAAAACACTTGCTTTTTTGCCCACTCCAAAGGTTTTGGCCCAGAGCACACAAAGACACATAAGGCAGTTTCTCCGCCATGGCTGCTACTCAGGCTCTATTTTAAAATGGCTCCAGTCATGTCAATTTTTTCACAGTTGTTTTTGCTTTTTTATGGGGGATATTGCAACATGTCTGTGTGCTGACGGGACTAGGACAGTGAGTGATTAATGTGACCGATGTGGTTTTGTGTCAGCGTCATAATCATCTACCTTATTTTATTCATTTATTTATTTTCTTTTTTGGAAAACAGTGCATCTTCATATAATGCAAGCCGCTTGGATAGAAGTCAGGTACCTTGGATGCTGCAGAGCGCAAAGGGATCAAGAGTTGGGACCCAAAGGGAACATAAACAAAACTACCACCCAAATATTCTGCACATCAAAAAAAAAAAGCTATCATGAAATATTTCTTTCATATTTATTCCACCAGGAAGGTGGTATTTCATTGTTTGGAATCTTTTGGCTTGTAATGTGCCCTAAATTCTAAAGGAATTATTCTTTTTTTTTTTTTTTAAGATTATTTATTTATTTATTTGACAGAGAGAGAGAGACAGCCTGCGAGAGAGGGAACACAGGCAGGGGGAGTGGGAGAGGAAGAAGCAGGCTCATAGCGGAGGAGCCTGATGTGGGACTCGATCCCAGAACGCTGGGATCACGCCCTGAGCAGAAGGCAGACGCTTAACGACTGCACCACCCAGGCGCCCCTAAAGAATTATTCTTTTATTTTCTAAAATGAGAGACAAATCAGAAGCAGTAGTGTTTTGAGAGCTAAGGCAGAAAGCAAGCAACTTTGTGAAAGTCTGAGAGGTCCTAAGAACAGCAAGACGAGCAACTAGGGGGAAAATAACCTCTGATACATTAGCTAGAGGCAGGGGAGCAGGGTTTTTGTCTCAGGGAGTCCAGGAACGAATCCCCGGGACAAAGGACAGTGAGCAGAGCATGGAGTTTTATTAAGCACGGATACAGAAAAACTCTCAGGAGGGAGAGGGGTCGACTGGGTTGCCACCAACGGTTTTTATCTCTCGCCTTGTATTAGAATTTTATCAGGAACTTGCCGGTGGTTAGGTCAGTGGTCTGGAACTCGACATGACACTTACACAATTGTGTGAGAGCCTTTATTTCTGTTTTCTGTGACATGTGTGATCTATAGATAGGTTTTGCTAGGTCTGGTTAATCTTTATAGTTAACTTCTTGGAGGCCTGATCATTGTTTTGTGGTCATTTTCTATTTTCTGTGGTTACGATGTAATTAGAAAATATTTTAACCCTAGCAGTTGGGACAGAGCATCCAGTTTTTCTTCCTTATCTTTGTTTTTGTTCTGTCTCAGTGTCTGTATACCTAAATTACACTCAGAGCCTAGTTTGGGGCCCCTATTCCTTCCCTACTTGAACTCCCATCCTTTCCCTATTCAGCTAGTGCCTGAGGTAATGCAATAGTGACCCTGAGATCAAGTAGCATGCTCCGAAGTGCCTCCCAGGTGTCCTTTCACATTCAAGGAAATACTGTGCAATGCCTGTTAGAAAAATTAATTTGTTAAAATTAGAAGAATGTGGTTATAATTAAAACAGCTGAGGCTTTAAGCAAAATGCTTTGCACGTGACCTGTAAGTAATAATAATTTGACCTTATTGTGTGGTCAGAATCTACTTAAGAAAGTACTGGCTAGCCTTCGGGTTAATTATTTTAAGCCTAGACCATTGCTTGTATTAATAACATCAGTTGAAATATATTACCTCTAACATGGGCTAGCTGTCCGCTCAGGACTTCACTTCCATTATGCAACTCTCTAAGGAAGGGTGGGGGTCACCAACAGGTGGTGTGACAGGGCACCAAAGCTTACAGAGCTCAAGCTGCACCGAATTCTGCAGGTATTTATGCAAACCCGAGATCCAATTTGAATCCTGTGGTCTGATGGGAGAACACAGGTACCTCTCTCTTCCCTGTACTTCGCTCCCTCTCTGTTAGAATTTGTGTGTGCCATTGGGAAAGGGAAAGAGCAAATAATTGAATCCCTTTTGCCCTTAGTTTCCTCATCTTTAATATGGGAGTGCTAATACCTATCTCCCGGGTTGGCATGGAAATTCGAAAACAACTTTATGCAAAATAGCTGACATATTTCCAGACACCTACTACACGTATAGATAAAGTACAGAATACCTAGTTAAATGTGAATTTCAGCTAAACAACAAATAATTTTTCTCAGTGTTAAGTATGTCCCATAAATTTGCGTGGGGCATACTATACTAAAAGACTTAAATCTTGTGTTGTTGAGCTAAGCAACAAATTCGTATTTAACTGGGAGCTCTGTTTGTTGTTGTTGTCTTGTTTCATTCTTGCTAAATGGGGTCACTCTAACTGCAAGTCAGATGGCTGACAGACAGAAAGTGTTCTGAGTTGGAGCAGGGTTTGGCAAAAGCCGAGGAAGGTGTCAGAGGGAAGTTCGGTAAAGGGTGGGAAAAACAGAAGGACATACAGAACATTGTGGTGAGAGCTGGCCCTCCCAACTGCATCAGGCCAGCAGGGGTGGGAGAATGGGGCTTTCAAGGGACACCCTACATTTCTAAAGTCCTGGCTACAGTTCTCAAGATTAGCTCTAGGGCTAGATAGGGCTTAGTTTGCAAGTTTAGGATTTAAGTGTCCTGAGCTGAAGTAGGTAAATACTAACTTCATAAGGGCAAAGGTTGATCTAAATATTAACATTAGAACAGAAATAAGGTTTTCTTCTCCCTCAGCCTGAATCTTCAAAGCTCTGAATATGCATTTGAGTTTGTTTTATTGTTTATTTTTGAATCTTCTACTCTCTTTTTCCACCCAAGAAAAGATAACCTCTGGGAAATGAATGTTTCATAAAATAATACATTTTATTCATGAAGACTTTTTTTTTAAGACTTTGAATCATATTAATGAACGCTGAAATAAAGAATAAGGGGAAAATAGCATAAACCAGAAAACATATTATTTGCAGGATTTTCAGACAAATTCTATTTATAACACTGAAATTTGCAACCTCAAATTTCATTTTCAAATTATTTATTACTAAAAATAACTATTTACAATGCTCTCCTTACTTATAAATTTGAGTTATTAGAAATAAATTATTCAGACCCTGTAATTATATAAAGGGTTTTATTACAAAGTAAACATTGCGGAAGTCAAAGAAACCTAACAGCTATAAAAATGGTTAAAGTTCGAGGAAGTACAGGTCCTGATCTTGTCATCTATTCTATTACTTAAGCTTATAATAGACTACGTGTAAATTAAGATCGACTTTTTGATCTCTACCTAAATTATTACATTGAGCCACATTGATTGTTTTATACCGTCTCTAATTGCGTTCCTTTTCTACTATTAGTACAATAGAGATCATTCATATGTAATGAATAATGTAACAGTGAGAAAAATTATTAACTTTTAAACATTAAATTGAACATCATCTTTACAACTGACCCTTATGTTAAGACATTTACAGAAAATTGGCTTAAAACTTAACGACTTTGTATTTATTGTCAAATAACAAAAATGAAACAATTTAGTAACAAGTTTGATATCCTGTATTTAAAGGAAAACAATCCATGGGCTGGGGGAGTACATAGGGCCTATCAAGCAGTGAGCATTCTTCCCCAGGGATGTTTCGGCAAGAGCAAGTTTTCTAGAGCTTTAGAACAGCAACGTGGGCATAGGACTTTACCAGCAGGGTTTGCATATCTGACTTTATTTAGAAAGATCAAGAGACCAATGAAATAAGTATGGAGCCAAGAGGCTTGGCATTTGGGAATCAGCTGACCGGTTGTCTCTGGTCAAGCAGAGAGCTTACAGGGACACAAATTTGTCTAAGTTTGTTTTGCTGACCTAGCACCCCAAGCAGAAACAACTCCCATTTTGGGCTTAAAAATTTATTTCCACGTTGTTTTAACTTTCTTTTCTTCTTCATTTTTTGGATTAGGGAAAGATTTTGTATAAATAAGTGAATCTAAATGGTAGATCAATTATGATTTAAACAGAATATGCTCTCAACCAGCTTTTCAAGGTGATGAAGTTAAAGATCAATTATCTTTATTTTGTAAAGCAGTATTGGCTTTACCAAGTATTGGTATACCTATTAAAGTCCTCTCATTGTGAACCTACTCTTGATATAATCAGATTTCTACAAATGGAAAAGAAGATGGCAAAATCAGAATTGTTCTTCAATCTTTAGTGATTGTTTACTTAATAAGGAAGAAAACCAGAAGAAATAAAAGATGATTGTAGTAAAATGATCAACACAAATATTTGATAATTCAGTACCTAAAAGAATATAAAAATTATTTCAACATCAAAAAGATTCTACCTGCAAAGTATCTTTTAAATTGTATTGGAAAATCATCAAAATGAACTTATTTCTTATTTATCAACATGCCATAGCACACTGATTGGTCATAATTTTGCTGTTTGTATTGTTTAATTCACAATAGCTTCTCTTTCTATCATTTTTTTATCCTGGTAAAAAAAAAGTTTTGAACAAAAGCCCTGTCAAAAAATATATGCAGAGGACCCTCATTGAATAGCTGAGAATGAAAGTAAAGATTGTCTAGCAATTAGAGATTTGAAAATATTATGACATTAGGAAGGGCCTCTGAACATGTTTAATAACTTGAAATGATAGATAATGGAGAAAGGGGTCTAAACAAAATCTGGAGGAGCTAATGCCAGTGTTCAATGCTTTGCAGCATAGTCTGTTAATGCCTAGAGTATACATCCCTATTTAAGAAGGCACACCATCCCACACTATTAGAGTGCATGCTTATTCACAGTATTATGTTAGTTAAACATTTTTCATCACAGGAAAATACCACATTAAAGACAGCCCAAATAAATAACAATTATATTATAAATAACTAGTAAACAAATATATATGGAAACATTTATGTAAAACATTTAATTTTCTTTTTATTTCTCTGGTCCTCTGGATTAGTTGAGTTATGAATATGATGCAAGACATAAATTAAAAAGAAATAAAGATTATAATCCACAAAATTAGAAATGCCTATCTAAACACAGTTTAAGATTTGAACAAGCTGTTAATTTGAAACTATAACAGTTTTATAGTTTTCCTATATATAATATGTGAAATAAGTGTAACAAGATTATCATGTCAACAAGAGCGAATTAATAACTAAAACTTAAACAGAATATAAATGGTGATAAATACGTTTGTATTTTAAGATTTGTAGTAGAACAACAAAAAAGTAAAAGGCTGATGAGGTCCAACTTTTATCCAGTTATGGATTAATATCTAAGAAATCTTTGGATGAGGATATTATAGAGATTTTTTTTCAAACTGTTTAACTATTCTAAAATTGTATATTTCGAATATGGTACCAAAGTGTTAAGAACGGATAAAAACCAAAATTATTTATTTATATAAATTTCTGTTTGTTCCTGATAAATTGAGATGGTCACTTGCCTGTTGTTGAAAGTCAGTATTCACAGAGACTTCAGGATCCAGCCTGAACATAACTCCCAACTCTTGAACCAATCTACCTCAAAAAGCGTCAATAGGGAATGAGTGAGGAGAAGAAAGGAAATAAAAGAAAAGAGGAAACTTTATCAGGTTTCTAGCTCTGGACTCAGTGCTTTCACATATTAACCCACTTAATTTCCATAACAAATTTGCTAAGATGTTAT